>NW_024070196.1:11606856-11864196 GCF_014754425.2 Oryx dammah
TTGATTATAACATTTTATTATTCTATGAAGGGCTTCCCTGGTAAGTCAGATGGTAAAGAATCTACCTGCAATGCAGGAGACCTGGGTTTGGTCCCTGTGTCAGGAAGATCCTCTGGAGAAAGGAATATCTACCCACTCCAGTATTCTTGCCTGGAGAATCCCATGGATGGAGGAGCCTCGTGGGCTACAGTCCACGGGGTCGCAAAGAGTCGGACACGACTGAACGACTTCACTTCACTTCACTTCCAGTATTCTTGCCTGGGAAATCCCAAGGACAGAGAAGACTGATGAACTACAGTCCATGGGGTCACAAAGTATCAGACATGACTGAGTGACTAACACACACACACACACACTTTAGGGAAGTCTTTTTACAAAGCTTTAGCTACTGTGCTTCAAAATATAGGGCATAGGAAATCCAACCTCTTTTGTCGGTGCTTGCTATTTCTGTTTCCCTTGGGTCTTTCTCACAGCGTGAATCTGAAACTTCAGTTGACCAGTGTGCTTCTTATATATACTAAGACTTTAAGCTCAAGTCTAAACTCAAAATGCTAGTATTAAAAATGAGAAGAATCACTTTCCTTTAACATTTTCACGGAAAAAGTTCAGCTATTAAAATTTAGCTAGATGATTAAAATTTAAATAACCACTCTAATATAAAATAGATTTCAGATAAAATCTCTTCTAAGAAAAAGATGGAAGAGAGCTCTGAGGGAGAGATTGAATATGAGGAATCAGATGATTAGGGACGAAGAGGGACTGGGGAGGAAGTGAAGGAAGGAGAGAAAAAAGTTCTTTACCTTTAGGTAACATGGGAAGAGCATTTGAAAACCAAAAGCTTAGTTAAAAATATCATTTGAATTTGAAAAATACAACCAGGGAAGTCAACTTTTATCATCCCTTATATCATATGTAATATCTACTAAAATTCCCAGACAACAGATATCAAATTATAATACACACTTTTGCTTCTCAGCTTCTTCCCCAACCTCCCAACAGAGTACAAAAGTCTTAGGCAGCTGATTTAGCTGCTGAGTCTTAATCCCACCTTTCTTACCCACAGCTAGGGCTGGGCTGCATGCATTAATGTCCCTGAGGGGCAAATGACCAGTTCTACTCTGTAGATGGTGCTTGACAACGCACTAAGCAGTAGGCATAACATTTTGCTTTCACAATAGATGAACCAACTTTATATATATTAGTTGGAGGATAATTGCTTTATGATGTGTTAGTTTTTGCTGTACCACAACATGAATCAGCTATTATGTATACATATCTCCCCTCCTTCCTGAGCCTCCCTCCCACAACCCCATCCCACCCCAGGTCATCACAGAGCACTGAGCTAAGCTCCTTGTGCTAAACGGTAACTTCCCACCAACTATCTATTTTACACATGGCACTCTATCTATGTCAATGACACTTTGGATGAACCAACTTTAGAATGCCCTTTCTCAGGACTTGGCCTATTATGTGAGAACAATAAACAGTTCTTATTTTCAAAAATGTAAAAGTTGACTTCGGAGACAGGGGCCACCTGAGTATATGACCACTCAAAATTTGCAATCTATAAGAATTGGAGGGTAAAAGGAGCTTTGTATAGACAACATGTCCAGACTGAGGAACCTGCCAGGGCAACAGTCCTCAGGTATAAATAAACAATGTCTGGATAAACCCAGGTTGCTGCTGCTGCTGCTAAGTTGCTTCAGTCGTGTCCGACTCTATGCGACCCCATAGACGGCAGCCCACCAGGCTCCCCCATCCCTGGGACTCTCCAGGCAAGAACACTGGAGTGGGTTGCCATGAGCTGCACACAAATATGTAAGTGGAATGTGTTCAAATGTCATATTACTTTGATAAATGCCACATCTGCTTCCTGTGCCCAGAAGGGTGGCTACAATAACTGGAACAGAGCTCCCAACTCCTTGAGGTGCCTCAGATCTCTCATCTCTATACAAATTCTTGCAGGTTCCTGGATCTCTATACAATAGTTCCTAGGTCTCTATTCTCATCTCTATACAAATTCTATACAAATTCTTTTAAGTCTTGCTATTGTGGTGCTAGAAAGACCCTTGAGAGTTCCTTGGACTGCACAGAGATCAAACCAGTCAATCTTAAAGGAAATCAACCCTGAATATTTATTGGAAGGACTGATGCTGAAGCTGAAGTTCCAATACTTTGGCCACCTGATGTGAAGAGCTGACTCACTGGAAAAGACCCTGATGCTGGGAGAGATTGAGGGCAGGAGAAGAAGCAGCAACAGAGGATGAGATGGTTGGATGGCATCACTGACTCAGTGGACATGAGTTTGAGCAAACTCCAGGAGACAGTGCAAGACAGGGAAGCCTGGTGTGCCACAGTCCATGGGGTCACAAATAATTGGACACGTCTCAGCAACTGAACAAAAACAACATACCTCTGTACTCTCACACTTCAAGCTCAGTAAACTGTTACCGCTTACTTCAATAAGTGGGCTTGTTGAGCATTTGAAGGATAACTGAAGATGTGAGTCTCTGTACATCTCTGCAACAGGAAAGAGTGAGTTAATTAAAAGCTTAACTAATTCTCCTCACCAGACTTCCACACAGCCTTTCCTTGTGGCCTGGCTTCCAGCCAAGTCCTGAAGGGCAGTCAAGGCTGCCAAAGGCAGCTCCCAGCTGCTGGGGAATGCGGGGCTCAGATTATTACAGAGTGGCCAGATTATCATATGTTAAAAGTGAATAAAAATAGATTTATAATACAGAACTGATGCTGACTAATAAGCTAGCATTTTCTTAAATGTATTAGCAGTATGTGCTTCTCATCTCAAAAACCACCACTCTTCAAGTCCATAGCCGTTAAAGCATGGAGTGACTGCTTCTCTCCCCAAAACATTTCCCTTAAATATTGAACTGACATGTTTTGCAAATAATAAAAGTGAAATGCCTTTGAAGCAGTTCAGTTCAGTCGCTCAGTCATGTCTGACTCTTTGAGACCCCATGAACTGCAGCACGCCAGGCCTCCCTGTCTATCACCAACTCCCAGAGTTTACTCAAACTCACGTCCATCGAATCGGTGATGCCAGCCAGCCATCTCATCCTCTGTCGTCCCCTTTTCCTCCTGCCTCCAATCCCTCCCAGCATCAGAGTCTTTTCCAATGAGTCAACTCTTCACATGAGGTGGCCAAAGTACTGGAGTTTCAGCTTTAGAATCATTCCTTCCAAAGAACACCCAGGGCTGATCTTTAGAAGGGACTGGTTGGATCTCCTTGTAGTCCAAGGGACTCTCAAGAATCTTCTCCAACACCACAGTTCAAAAGCATCAATTCTTCGGCACTCAGCTTTCTTCACAGTCCAACTCTCACATCCATACATGACTACTGGAAAAACCATAGCCTTGACTAGACGGACCTTTGTTGGCAAAGTAATGTCTCTGCTTCTGAATATGCTATAGCCCAGAAAATATAATTATCCTGTCTCACAAAGAGAAGAAAAGAAACTTTGTCGAGTAGGTGACCTACTAAATTTCTCAAAACTGCATTGATTTAAAAATAAAATCACACTGTTTTTGTAAAATAAAGACAGGAAAATCTTTCCTACTTCTACTATTCTGCTATCTAGAAACCAAAATGAAATTACCTATTTTCACTCAAGGGGTCGTTGATGGAGTATTATTTTCCCTGAGCCAAGACAGTAAATGTGGATAAATCTAAAATTCTTAAGCAAATGTCTGTATCAAAGTGTATGTTAGTTGAAATGACAAAGGCAGGCAAAGTTCAGTGGTGAAATGGAAGCTTTTTTTGAACCTCGATAGTGGTTATCTCATTTCTCAACTTGACCTTAACAAATAATATCATTTCATGTGAGCCAAAATAGGCCCCAAAGAAAAGAAATTCTTCATTCTGCCTGTGTTAGTTCAAGGTGTGAGTTGCAGAGGTGAAGGGGAGGGCTGGTATAAACCACCATCTGTTCTTTCTTTATTTTTGTTTTGACCACGCCATGGAGCATGTGGGATCTTTTTTCTTTTCTTTCTATCTTTCACTGTTAATAACTTTATTGAGATGTGATTTATATATAATTCACCTATTGTCAGTATACAGAGCCTCGATTTCTAGTAAATTTATACATTTGTACAAAAGTAACCTGTTTTATATTTTTATAAAAGTATAGTTGATGTACAATATTGTATAAATATAGATGTATGATATAGTGATTCAATATATTTTAACTTATAAAATAAAATAAGTTTTTATTTTATGTATTTATTTTTATTTTTTAATTGGAGGATAATTGCTTTACAATGTTGTGTTAGTTTCTGCTGTACAACAACATGAATCAGCTATGACACGTGCAATCTTCTCTAAGTTCCCTGATCAGACACCAAACCTGCGCCCCCTGCAGTGTACACCCAGAGTCTTAACCACTGGACCACCAGGAAAGCCCCTCAAGTCCCTTAAACCACCGTCTGATGAAACATAGTTGCTGTCTCAGCTTCCCTCCTGCCAAAGCACATGGGACTTAACTCAACCACTCCCACCATTTGCTCATCATTTTCTTCAGGTGTCTCTCTCTCCCTAGATGCATGAACTTTTCAAAGGTAAAATATGTCTTTTATCCTCAGCATCTCTCAAAATATCTGAAACAAAGTTTATTAAACCAATGATTTCAATGTTCAATTTATTCATTAATATAGTAATCCCAGGAATCTTGGTTTAAAAAAAAAAATCATGTAATGGAGAAAAGAAGATCTCATATTGAACTCAAACCATAATCACAGAATTCCCTAAAGGGTAGTTACTCCCAGAATGTACCTTCAACCATAGGTTCATGTATAAAGCCCCAAAAGTATAAAAGAAACTAGAGAAAATCACTCTATTCATTTCCATTCTCTGCATATGTTGATGGTATCATATTTTGAGTTCTCTTCATTCTTTGCATGTTGAACTCCTGCCTTGCTGGAACATCCAAACTAGTTTCTTATTCCCTGGTTATTGACCTCCTAGATTCCAGGCATTCAGCTCTTTTCTGATACCTGGTTTTGCTAGAAGCCTGTGTGGTTGCCTCACCAGTTCTGCTGGGCTGCTCTTTAAATCCTAGCATTAGGGACTTCTCTAGTGGCCCAGTGGGTAAGACTCCGTGCTTCCACTGCACAGAACTCAGATCCCATCCCTGGTCAGGGAACTAGGATCCCACATGCTGTATGGTACAGCCAAATAAACCAATAAAAATCCTAGTGTTTTAGTACTTAAGCCAATACTTACATCCACCTCTAGAGTGGTAGAATGTGATTTACCTTTAATTTTCTCAAATAACATAAGATGGAGAGAACAAGATGATGGAGGAGTCGGTGGACATGGAGTACATCTCTCTCCATGGATACATCAGGAATACACTTTCAGACACAGAAGTGCATGCAGAACACCAGCTGAGAGTGGACAGGAGGACCTGACCCGTGGGAAAGAACATACAGAACCATGCAAAACTCGGTAGGATGAAGGAACTGGGCGGAAAACAGAAGTGTTACTGGGACTGGACCTGCCCTCGGCGGGTGGGGGAACTGAACCAGGGGTCTGATCCCCACAGCGGGGCAACTGTCTGAGTCAAAGGAGAAAGATTTAAGGTTGAGAGTGAAACAGCTAATCTGTGGCAGCCTAAGTGAAATGAGAATCAGACAGCCCTCACCTCAGCGATGCATACCCTGGACAGGGACGCAGGCTCCCTAGAAGGTGCAGCGGCTGGAAGACGGACTTTAGGAATTGGGGAGCAATCCCAGGGCGAGGGCTGCTGTTGACAGTAGAGACGGATGGAGGGGATGTGAGGGAGAAGATCGGTGGGAAATGCCTGTGGAGGAAAGCCAGGCAGCCATGGGAGCAAGGTGATACGCTGAGTCGTGTGTAAGGGGTAGAGCCGTCACCATAGCCTCTCTCTCCCTACAGGCCACCATCCGGAGCTAAACAACAAAGAGGCTGGCCCATCAAACGCCTGACACACTGAACTACAGAGTAGGATCCCACCCAGGGTGCCCCTTTAAGTGCCTGACATGCCAATCTACAGAGTAGGACCCCAGCCAGGAGGGCCCCTCTATGTGCCTGGTGCACCGAACAACAGAGAAGGACCCCAGGCAAGACAGCCCACTAAGTGCCCGAATGGTTGAAGCTATGGAGAAAGACTGGCCAAAGGGGCCTGCTGATCACCAGCTACAAGAGGCTCAAGAAAAGACTCTCATAGGACCGTAACTCCTGTGGCACAGGCAGTCCGTGTCCCTGCACACTTGGCACCACCAGGGTCCCCGCAAGCCAAGCAGCCGTGCCACCTTCATGCTCAGCCCTCACGGGGGCGGAGCTGCCACAGGCAAAAAAAGGTCTTGGGTCGATGCGCACAGGGTCGCTTCAGTCGTGTCTGACTCTGCGACCCTGCAGACTGTGGCCTGCCAGGCTTCTCCGTCAAGGGGGTTCTCCAGGCAAGAATACTGGAGCGTATTGGCCAATACTGGTTGCCATCCCCTTCTAGAGCACTATATTTCCTGCTGCCCTAACTGCCAACTCCCCTGAGTACCTGGTGTTGTCAGAACCCCTGTGACCCAAGCACCTGTAGCACCTCCACACCTGGCCCTCACTGGGGCAGGTCCAAGCCCTCCAGGGCAGCCTCAGGAGCAAACCCCATATGGACAACCCACATGCAGAGGTGGAAATAATACCACAGTTGAAACCCAGGGTCAGTGCGGCTAAGGAAGAAGACCCAAAACCTTCCCACCAGCTGTACAAGCTGCAGATGAAATCCACATGACCAACTAGGCAGACTCTGTGTCTATGGAAGGCCATTGAGAGCTCCCACAAAAGAAAACGCACTAGTTCCGATAGCTGTGGACATCGGAGGCAAGAACACGCAGGAGTGGGACCAGATTAGAATCTGAGCTGCCCCCACAGCAGGTCCAGAGGGCAGCACAGTGTCAAGGGCATTTTAGGGAAGTGAGGTGGACTGTGACTTCCAGCAAGCGAAAGAACTCTGACAGCAGTGACCCAAGAAAAACATTTATTATTCTTATGTTTTGACTTGTTCTGTAGATTCTTTCAGATTGTTTTTCTTTTTCTTCCCATTTTCCCCCCTCTGTTGTAGTTGTCAATTTTATTGTCACTATGAAATCTAATTAAGCTTTTGAGCTTTTTTTTTTCTCAGTCACATTTTTTATTGTTATAAACCTCTACCTCTGTGTTGGGCTTTTGCAGTTCTGTGGAGTTTTCCCTTTTTGCTTTTTCTTTCTTCTTCCTTTTTCTTTTCTTTTCTCTTTTTCTTAATTTTTTAAAACCTACCATTTTTTTCTATACTTTTTCCTTGTTTGCTTTTCCTTTGTTGTTCTTTTCCCCTTGCACTTAATCTTTAATGTATAGAAATCTTCTTTATCTACCTCTATTTAACTTTGCATATCTATTCTTTCATTTCTTTCTTTCCTTTCTGCTCAATATATTTCTTAGTTTTGTTTTCATTGCTTTATTCCCCACCTGGCAGCTTGCTTTAATTTTGTTTTACAATTTGTGCTTTAGTTAGTTTTGTTCTTAATTGGTAGATATAATTTTTTATTTCCTTTGTTCACCAGGTTAATTTACTGCACTTTATTTTTGTTGGACTGTTTTGATTTCGCTTGTGTCCACACAAGAGACTGACCCAGACTTGCCTGTGAGTGTCCAGGAGTCTCCAGCACTGGTGTTGGCAGCGGCCTGCTGCAGGGTTGGGGGCACTGAGTGTAGAGTACATGCATGCTACTTTTCATAATGATCTTTTGAAGGAGCGAGAGCAGAGAGCCCATTAGGCATTACTGACAGTCACAATTATCTTCATTAGCTCCGCCATTAGTTTGGCCCCATGTAAATAGCAGGGAGGGAACACAGCTCTACCCATCAACAGAAAATTGGATTACAGATTTACTGAGCATGGCCCCACCCATCAGAACAAGACCCAGTTTTCCCCTCAGTCAGTCTCTCCCATCAGGAAGCTTCCATAAGCCTCTCATTCTTCTCCATCAGAGGGTAGACAGACTGAAAACGACAATCACAGAAAACTAACCAGTCTAATCACAACTAACCCAGCCTTGTCTAACTCAATGAAACTATGAGCCATGTTGGGTAGGGCCATCCAAGATGGATGGGTCATGGTGGAGAGTTCTGACAAAACGTGGTCCACTGGAGAAGGGAATGGCAAACCACTTCAGTATTCTTGCCTTGAAAACCCCATGAATAGTATGAAAAGGCAAAAAGATAGGACATTGAAAGATGAACTCCCCAGGTCGGTAGGTACCCAATATGCTACTGGAAAAGAGTGGAGAAATAACTCCAGAAAGAATGAAGGGATGGAGCCAAAGCAAAAACAGCCCCCAGTTGTGGATGTGACTGGTGATGGGAACAAGGTCTGATATTGTAAAGAGCAATATTACATAGGAATGTTAAGTCCATGAATCAAGGCAAATTGGAAGTGGTCAAACAGGAGATGGCAAGAGTGAACGTCGACATTTTAGGAATTAGCAAATTAAAAAGGACTGGAATGGGAGAATTTAATGCAGATGACCATTATATCTACTACAGTGGGCAAGAATCCCTTAGAAGAACTGGAGTAGCCATCATAGTCAACAAAAGAGTCTGAAATGCAGTACTTGGATGCAATCTCAAAAACTACACAATCTCTGTTTGTTTCTAAGGCAAACCATTCAATATCACGGTAATCCAAGTCTATGCCCTGACCAGTAATGCTGAAAAAGCTCAAGTTGAATGGTTCTATGAAGACCTACAAGACCTTTTAGAACTAACACCCAAAAAAGATGTCCTTTTCACTATAGGTGACTGAAATGAAAAAGTAGGAAGTCAAGGAATACCTGGAGTAACAGGCAAATTTGGCCTTGGAATACAGAATGAAGCAGGGCAAAGACTAATAGAGTTTTGCCAAGAGAATGCAATAGTCATAGCAAACACCCTCTTCCAACAACACAAGAGAAGACTCTACACATGGACATCACCAGATGGTCAACACCGAAATCAGTTGATTATATTTTTTGCAGCCAAACATGCAGAAGCATTATACAGTCAGTGAAAACAAGACCAGGAGCTGACTGTGGCTCAGATCATGAACTCCTTATTGCCAAATTCAGGCTTAAGTTGAAGAAAGTAGGGAAAACCACTAGACCATTCAATATGACCTAAATCAAATCACTTCCAATTATACAGCGGAAGTGACAGATTCAAGGGACTAGATCCGATAGACAGAGTGCCTGATGAACTATGGATGGAGGTTTATGACATTGTACAGGAGACAGGGATCAAGACCATCCCCAAGAAAAAGAAATGCAAAAAAGCAAAATGGCTGTCTGAGGAAAACTTACAAAAGAAGAGAAATGAAGAGCAAAAGAGAAAAGGAAATATATATCCATTCGAATGCAGAATTCCAAAGAACAGCAAGGAGAGATTAGAAAGCCTTCCTCAGTGATCAGTGCAAAGAAATAGAGGAAAAGATAGAATGGGAAAGACTAGAGATTGCTTCAAGAAAGTTAGAGATACCAAGGGAACATTTCATGCAAACATGGGTTCAGTAAAGGACAGAAATGGTACGCACCTAACAGAAGCAGAAGATATTAAGAAGAGGTGGCAAGAATACACAGAAGAACTATACAAAAAAGATCTTCACAACCTAGATAATCATGATGGTGTGATCACTCACCTAGAGACAAACATTCTGGAATGCAAAGTCAAATGGGCCTTAGGAAACATCACTACAAACAAAGATAGTGGAGGTGATGGAATTCCAGTTGAGCTTTTTCAAATCCTAAAAGATGATGCTGTGAAAGTGCTGCACTCAATATGCCAGCAAATTTGGAAAACTCAGCAGCGGCCACAGGACTGGAAAAGGTCACTTTTCATTCCAATCCCTAAGAAAAGCAATGCCAAAGAATGCTCAAACCACTGCACAATTGCACTCATCTCAAATGCTAGTTTCAACAGTACATGAACCGTGAACTTCCAGATGCTCAAGCTGGTTTTAGAAAAGGCAGAGGAATCAGAGATCAAATTGCCAACATCTGCTGGATCATTGAAAAAGCAAGAGAGTTCCAGAAAAACATCTTTTTCTGATTTATTGACTATGCCAAAGCCTTTGACTGTGTGGATCACAACAAACTGTGGAAAATTCTTAAAGAGATGAGAATATCAGACAACCTGACCTGCCTCCTGTGAAATCTGTATGCAGGTCAGGAAGCAACAGTTAGAACTGGACATGGAACAACAGATGGTTCCAAATAGGAAAAGGAGTATGTCAAGGCTATATATTGTCACCCTGCTTATTTAACTTCTATGCAGAGTACATCATGAGAAACGCTGGGGTGGAAGAAGCACAAGCTGGAATCAAGATTGCTAAGAGAAATATCAATAACCTCATATATGCAGATGACACTACCCTTATGGCAGAAAGTGAAGAGGAACTAAAAAGCCTCTTGATGTGAAAAAGAGAGTGAAAAAGTTGGCTTAAAGCTCAACATTCAGAAAACAAAGATCATGGCATCCAGTCCCATCACTTCATGGGAAATAGATGGGGAAACAGTGGAAACAGTGTCAGACTTTATTTTGGGGGGCTCCAAAATCACTGCAGATGGTGACTGCAGCCATGAAATTAAAAGACGCTTACTCCTTGGAAGGAAAGTTATGACCAACCTAGACAGCATATTGAAAAGCAGAGACATTACTTGGCCGACTAAGGTCCGTCTAGTCAAGGCTATGGTTTTTGCAGTGGTCATGTATGGATGTGAGAGTTGGACTGTGAAGAAAAAACCTATATTTTAACCTAAATCTTAGGTCTATATTATGAGGCAAGGCAAAGAGGGAAATCATAAGGGTAGCAAGCAGTTCTTATTTATCTAATAAAAAGACTATCAGTCTATTAAGAAGGAGGAGCAGCTTACAAGTTCTAAGAGAGATTTCTTATACATGTCAAAAACTTAACGTCATACAACAGAATCCACGTCCTCCATAGCAGTTGTTAAAAGACTGCAGAGATGTCATTCACAAAGCTGTTTCTTTCACCAACCCACTTCTATAGCCAGGTACAGGCAGACCAAACTAAAGTGCTGATAGCATAACTGAAGAAAATATACATCACCATACTAAGTTTTAATTTCCTCAGATCTGAGACTTCCCTTCTCATCCCACATTTACTGATCATTCACTGATCAATCAATCAGTCAACAAATACTTATGGAGTGACCATCACTTGCCAAGTACTGTGCTCGGTACAAGTGAGCTCAACAGATCTGGTCCACTTTGACGAAGCTGACACTCTGGTGGAGGAAACAATTTACCAAGTCACACAAATAGTTACATGCCAACTCCAGTAAGTGCTATGAAGACGTGACAAAGTGCTATGAGAGGCGTAACAGGGACAGGATTTAGCTTAGAGCAAAGGCAGGCAAAAGCGTTAAGAAACACATCCCTGAAGGGACTTCTCTGATGGTCCAGTGGCAAAGACTCTGTACTTCCAATGCAGGGGGCCTGGATTTGATCCCTGGTCAAGAAACTAGATCCCATGTGACACAACTAAAGAGTGTGCATGCCTAAATGAAGATCCTATGTGTTGCAGCTAAGACCTGGTGTGGCCAAATAAATAAATTTAAATATTTTAAAAAGTGACATATGAGCTGAGATCTGACTTGCTCTCATTAAATACATAATTAGCCACTGACTTTTGCTAATTAGGCACCATGTGTACAATTGTTGTTGTTCAGTCACGAAGTCATGTCCGATGCTTTGCAACCCCATGAACTGCAGCACACCAGGCTTCCCTGTCCTTCACTATCTCCCAGAGCTTACTCAAACTCATATCCATTGAGTCAACAATGCCCTGCAACCATCTCATCCTCTGTCGATCCTGTCTCCTCATGCCCTCAATCTTCCCAGCATCAGGTGGCCAGAGTATTGGAGCTTCAGCTTCAGCATCAGACCTTTCAATGAATATGTGTACAGTGCCACCTTAGAGCCTAAGAAGTATACAAAGAAGCCTAACATTTGAAGAAGTTTAAATTCACTTACTTTGCCAACAAAGGTCCATCTCCGTCTAGTCAAGGCTAAGGTTTTTCCAGTGGTCATGTATGGATGTGAGAGTGGGACTACAAAGAAGATTTGGGAGAATGGCATTGAAACATGTATAATATCATATAAGAAATGAATCGCCAGTCTAGGTTCGATGCAGGATACAGGATGCTTGGGGCTGGTGCACTGGGATGACCCCAGAGAGATGGTATGGGGAGGGAGGTAGGAAGGGGGTTCAGGATTGGGAACACGTGTACACCCATGGCGGATTCATGTTGATGTATGGCAAAACCAATACAGTATTGTAAAGTAAAAGTAAAATAAAAAATAAATTTAAAAAATTTAGAAAAAAAGAAAGCTGAGTGCCGAAGAATTGATGCTTTTGAACTGTGGTATTGGAGAAGACTCTTGAGAATCCCTTGGACTGCAAGGAGATCAAACAGTCTATTCTAAAGGAGATCAGTCCTGGGTGTTCATTGGAAGGACTGATGTTGAAGCTGAAACTCCAATACTTTGGCCACCTGATGCGGAGAGCTGACTCATTGGGAAAGACCCTGATGCTGGGAAAGATTGAAGGCAGGAGAAGGGGATGACAGAGGATGAGATGGTTGGATGGCATCACCGACACAATGGACATGGGTTTGGGTAGACTCCAGGAGTTGGTGATGGACAGGGAGGCCCGGCATGCCTGACACAACTGAGCGACTGAACTGAACTGAACTGAAATTCATTTACACAGAGGAGACATGAGAACTCAATAATGACAAATGCATCAAATACTTGGCACAAATAAATTATAATGGGAAAAGGGATTGATGACTCATTAGGGGCTGGAATAACCCAGAAAGAGTTCTCAGAGAAGGTAGGACATGATGTAGACTTACAACAATGGTTTTTTTTAATGTTTTTAATTAAAATACACAATAAAAAATAAATTTTACTGAGTCACTTTACATCAGAAATTAACAACATTGTAAGTCAACTACACTTCAATAAAAATGGTTTTTTTTAATTTTTTTAATTTAAGAGAAAAATGCATTTGACACTGTAGGCCAATATAAACATACAGATATAAACACAAGCAAAACTCAAACTTTGAGATACAAACCTCATCCTCACAAAAATGAGTTCCAATTGATTATTTCTACTCTATTTCATTTTCTTAAATTTTTCTTTCTGCTGGTCACAATCCACTAAATTAAGTTCATTATGCACTAATGAATGATAACCTAAGGTTTGAAATTTCTCTAACAGAAAATATTTCAACACAGAGTAAAGATTCTTTGAAATAAAGGAAAACCTGAAAGTAATTCTCACCTCCTACAAAAGTGATTCAAGCCAGCGTGACCTCTAACTTTTTCCCCCCATTCCTCCTGCTTCTCCTCATTTCCAGTTGCATAGCTACCTTACCAATAAAAGGGCTTCCCGGGTGGTGCAGTGGTAAGGCATCCACCTGCCAATGCAGAGGACACAGGTTTGATCCCTGGTCCAGGAAGATCCCACAAGCCACAGAGCAACTAAGCCCATGCACCACAACTATGGAGCCTGTGCTCTAGAGAGCAGGTATCGAAACGATTGAGCCCACGTGCTGCAACTACGAAGCCCATGAGCCCTAGGGCCCGGCTTCATAACAAGAGGGGCCACCACAATGAGAATCCTGAGCACTGCAGCAAAGAGGACCCCCCACAGCTGCAACTAGAGAAAAGCCCACACAGCAATGAAGGGCCAGCACAGCCAAAAATACACACATACATAAAGTTACATAGAAAATAAGAGATCCGCACTTGGAATGTGGCTACACCACACACTTACATGATTTCTCCCAGGCATCATCTTCTCTGCCACCTTCTACCCAGCAGCGGCACTGGCCTGATTCTTAGTTGGAAGGCATAAAGCTTTTTCATACAAGCAAAAGTGAAGATTGCTATCAGAGGTAGGACTAGATCAAAATTTCAGCTCAGACCTACAGGTCGGGTCCTGAGACTATACATGGACAGAGGGAACTCATCCATTAGACCTATACGTTTCTTCATGAGCATTAATTTTCAACCCAGTTCAGTTTTCCAAGGTCAGGCCTTTAAAAATGGATCAGACTTCCAGTTACGAGAGACAGAAAAATATATGTCATGCAGAGTAAGCTACCAAATCTTCCATGAACTTTATGGTGATCCCTCATCAATACCCACCAATGTCAATAAACTTCTCATCTGGGAAGGAGCTTTCATTCTTTATTCGTGCTGATCTGTAATACTCACTTTCTGTTTCATATATATATATATTAAACTTTTTATTTTATATTGGGGTTTAGCTGATTAACCAAGTTGTGAAAGTTTCAGGTGAACAGTTGAAGGGACTATGCCATACATATACATGTATCCATCCTCCCCCAAACTCCCCTGCCATCAAGGCTGCCACATAACACTAAGCAGAGTTCCGGGTACTATATAGTAGGTCCTTGTTGACTTTCCACTTAAAATATAGTAGTATGTATATGTCCATTCCAAACTCCCTAACCCTTCCCCCTATTCTCCCCCCTCCCACAACAATAAGTTCATTCTCTAAGTCTGTGAGTTTCTTGTTTCGTGAAATACTCACTTTCATCAAGTATAGACTTAACAAAGCCTCCCAAAATTTGCCCTACAGATTTGACCTAAGAGCCTCAGAGGAACAGTACTCATCATTACCAGCTTTATAAATACTCCACAGACATTCCCCAGCAATTGTTTTTTTTTTTAAGGAAGAGATAGTTGTTTCAAAATCAAGTGTTAAAACAAAATAATAATCAGTCTGAATCAGGCAGGAAACAGGTTCAGAAATTTATCCATTGCACTTATCGATACAAATAATGAAAGTATATTTACTGATTAGGTATTAAAAGTTAAAGGGCTTCCCAAATGGCTCAGTGGCAAAGAATCTGCCTGCCAAGCAGGAGATGCAGGTTCGATCCCTGGCTTGGGAAGATCCCCTGAAGAAAGAAATGGTAACCCACTCCAGTATTCTTGCCTGGGAAATTCCATGGACAGAGGAGCCTGGTGGGCTGCAGTCCCTGGGGTCACAAGAGAGTCTGACATGACTTAGTGACTAAAGAGCAACAACAATTAAAAGTTAAAACAAAATTAATAAAAACGAATTTCTCTAGAGACACAGATGTAGAAAAACCAAGGGGCAGAAGGTGGGGAGGTGGGATGAATTAGGAGATTGGGATTGACATATACAGTATCGACACTATATATAAAATAGATAACTAATGAGAACTTCCTGTATAGCTCAGGGAACTCTGCTCAGTGCTCTGTGGTGGCCTAAATGGGAAGAAATCCAAAAAAAATACAGGATATGTGTATACACATAGATGGTTCACTTTACTGTACAGTAGAAACTAACACAGCATTGTAAAGCAACTATACTCCTATAAAAATTAATTTTAAACATATGTACATATATATTTCTCACTCTTCCCTACTATTTACAAGCCGCCTTTAAAAATATGGAAGAGTGGTCATCTCGGTCTGCTGATAGGCATAACTAATGTTAGCACTCTGGCAAGTAACAGAGGAACTCCTCAGCTGACATATGTGTCCCGGTGTTTCATACACACCCGCTAACTCACCCGGGTACCAACATTACCAGGGCAGATTGGAGCTGCCTCCTGGCCTAGTTTGGCTCACTCAGGGGGTTTTTGTTTGGTTAATGTGTGTATATAATCTGAAGAGTACTGATGGTAAAAAGACGGCATTTGATGCTCTGAAGTTAAACCATGAAAAAGAGAAGGCATGCTCACTTCTGGCCACTCCTAACGATGTCACTCCAGAGGGCAACCTTAGGATTATCATTCTCCTTAAAATGAATCTTCAGGCCCACGTAGGCCCCAATTTCGGGACTAAGGTTCTTCAAAGCATGAAAATAGAAGGTCTGTCTGGCAACCAGATCTGGAAAGTTATCTACGGGGTTGGAGAAGGAAATGGTAACTCACTCCAATATTCTTGCCTGGAAAATCCCATGGATGGAGGAGCCTGGTAGGCTACAGTCCATGGGGTCGCAAAGAGTCGGACACGACTGAGCGACTTCACTTTCTTAGTGACTAAACGACCTGTTAATGAGATTTGAATCAGATCTGACCATTCTTCCTTCTCTAACACCAAAGATAGTGCTTAAGTAGTATTTACATTTTTAAGCTTCTGTATAACAAACTTGAGACAAGACTGCTGTCCCTGTAAATTGTGCATTCACTGACTAATTACCGTATTTGCTCTCCTACGCACCTCGCTGTTGATAGGTCAGGCCTGGGAAAGGCAAGTTGTTGCTGTTACATCTTTCAATCAAAAGGCAAGGTGGGTTGTTTTTCTCGGGTTCTTCGTGGGATAACTTGCACATTTACATCAGGAAGGGCTGGCTTCCGCCAGGTGTGGCCTCAGAAGAGAGTCCAAAAAAAAAAAAAAAGTATAATGCACTTCCAGGGCCGGAGTCTCCGGAGAAAAAGGCCTTGGAGACCCCGGCGTAGCTGGGCCGCTCCCCGGGTATGGGGCCTCAGCCGTGTGGCCACCTAGGCGCCAGGGCGGGCCTGGGATTCCTCTACCAAAGTGCGCAGTGAAGGTACCTCCGCGGCCTCTTCGCTCTGGTTTGGGAGAAAAAAGGCGACAGAGGCCCCGAAGGCAGCCATGGGAGGACCGAGCGGCTGCAGCGCGCAACCACCGCGCCGGAGGTACCCGGCGGGGCGCAGGCGGGGGTGCTGCGGGCAGGCGCGGGCTGCGGGACCCGTGGCTGCGGCGACCCTGCAGACCCTCCCGGTGGTCTGGGGGAGATCCCGGGAAGGCCCTGGCGCCCAAGTGGCGCCCACCTCGCGGCCGATCGGTGGATGAGCCTGTGGCTCCCGAGGCTCGAGGCTCGAGACGCCCCCCGCGCGGCTTCCCAAGCCCGCAGCCGCGCTCCGCCTCCCGAATGCAATTTGACCGGAGTGTCCCCGGCCGGCCGCCTAAGGCCACGGCGGCGAGGACCGAGAGGCCGAAAGAGAAAAGGGGAATGGAGTGGGGGAGGGGACCGGGAGCCAGGAAGCGGTGTCATTTCCACCAACTGGGCTCTTTCCTGACCCAGCCGCTCATCTGTCACCGCTGTCTCATTCCTGTTATTTACATCTGTCTTTAGCATTCTAATTACTCGCTTTATTACTTTAGCCTGAAGGAATCCTGTAAAAAACAACGGAGATGAGGATCCTACCACACAATAAAACTGCCCAAAATCCCCACTGCACATTATACAGAGCACTTGAGAATATTTGTGCTGTTATATGACCTCAATATGTCCTTAGATTGATCTTATTATATCTTTCTCCCTTCTCTTTCTCCCAGTGTGTATGTGATGACTCTTTTAGGGTGTGGAGCACAAGAATAAACTGTTTAACAAATGATGAAAACAAGATTATTCTTGAAGCAGGAGATAAAGGGGGAGATGGGGTTTCTCTAAAAAGACTTTTCCAACCGACCCCATCTAGGTCCAGTTCCAGTTCCTAAACTCTTGGTTTTATTTTTTCCTTCAATCTAATAAAGTAGAGATATCTTCACACACAGGCTTCTAAGGCTGAAAGAATCTTGGCAATTTAGAGGAGAGAATAAAATGCCTAATGTCTTTCATTATCTGGCATTAATCTCTGAGCTCCCAGAAGATCTCAGTAAGGGAAGAGAATTTAGAGATCAGAAGTGGGGTTCAAAAATCATGGTGGTTTGAATGCTTTTTTTAATGTGAGACTTAGAAGAGGGTGCAATATCTTGCTAAACCCCTGATAGCAAGATTCATGGATACACTCAATACTTGAATCCAAAGGAGGCTGATCAAACCTATCAGAAAATCCAGGACAAAATGCAGCTTTCTAACTGCTATTTATTCCTGCTAGTGGAATTATCCTTGCACTCAGTTGCAATTTTCTGCCTGTGCTAATGGTTTTCTTTATTGTGTTACACTAACACAATCTCCTCCAGAAAGAACATGACAAAATATATGGATTTTCAGATAAATAACTGAGGTAATTTATTGGCCTTTATGCTCTTCTGATGGCGTGGTTGATAGATAATGTAATAATATGTACATAATTAAGCAGGTTTACTGTACCTCAGTCAAAATAGGTCCAAGGGCAGTATCTCTGTCTTTAGGCCTATGGTTTTTCTCAATAGATATTTACTTCCTCCACCTTGTGGAATGAAGGGCAGAACCTCAGGAGGTAAACAGCTAGGCAATAAGTGAGGACTGGGGGTGTGAAGAAATAAGAAAGGAAAACTGGCAAATTTTCTCATAAAGGATCTTAGATTGGAGCCCATTCTTTCACACCGCCCAAACCTCATAAGATTCAGTGAACTGATAAGAAATAAAATGAATCGTTGAAGACAAACATATGCCTTCCCAGAGAAACTTACACCCAGTTAGGGAGTGAGGCTTCAAAAACACCTCTGCAGGACCCAGAGACCTTCTGTCAAGAAAGCACAAAGGCTTCTGGGAAATTATTAATAGTGAACTTGGTCACCACATGCCCCTCTGCCCTGGCTTCTGGAGGTTGCCCATTCAAGGCATGGTGTACTTGCTCTTCCAAACTCATCTAAATTACATCAATAACAGAGCGCACTCTTTAATGAGCTCTCAACTTTAAAGACTTGAAGGATATTAACAAGCCGCTTGACAAATGGTGCTTAGAAGCACATTAAAGACGCTGCTAATGGAGCGCATAATGACGGCTAATTTTCGATCAGATATAAATTAGAGCCCCAACAGTTATTTGCCTTAAGGACTTTATGTAAATGATTCTGTTCTGTATAAACTGAAAAGCGAAGAGAGCCCTGCCATTTTGGCAATCCTCATGGATATGATTAATAGATCTGCAACAGAACTGGGCAGAGACAACTGATGGCATTTCCATCTAAAAGTCAGTGTGTTTAGGCAGTAAATATGATAGCTTCTAGACTTCATGTGCGCTTCTTCTTCAACCAAAAGAGTAAAAACGTCCTTGGCATCTCCTCCACATGGTTAAAGAGATTCACAAAAGAAGAGCATCGAGACCCACCTCCCTTAGACCTGTACGTCACACCCACCAAGATGCCCAGGACATATGGGCAGTCATAACTTTGTCCTACACTGGGACCCAATTCTCCATTTTATATGCTCCCTAAACACATAACCTGCATCATCATCAAAGACACAGTCCACTCTACTGAGACCTAAGCTCTAGTGATCACTGTTTTTAATCCTCTCACTGTGAAATCGCTGAAGTACTCATTCCCAGCTTTGCATGCAACTCAAGTTCTCCAAGAGCATGCTGGGAACAGGAAGGGATTGGGAGAAGGAAAGTGAAGGGGAGGAGTAGGGGATGAGGGGGGAAATGATGAGAGGTTCGAAG
Source organism: Oryx dammah (assembly GCF_014754425.2). Lineage (NCBI taxonomy): Eukaryota > Metazoa > Chordata > Mammalia > Artiodactyla > Bovidae > Oryx > Oryx dammah. Next base: position 11,626,266 of record NW_024070196.1, read on the forward strand.
AAGGGGAGTAGAAAAGAATGTGAGAACAGAAGGGGCTTAGGCAGGAAAGATTAGAGGAACTGTAATATCTAAGCAATTTAAAATGGAGGAAATATTTTGGGGCTTTGCTTTTTCTTTGCTTGTTTGTTTCTCTTCTGAGCCTCCACATTTTAAGTGTTAAGTCTCAAGCCATCAGAATGAATAAAATGGTTTGGGGACTGATTCTACAAATTGATTTCCTTCCAGCCTATTCCTGCTCTGTTGGAAGAAGAGTTACCCCAAGATGGTGTCATCTGTGTCCAGTTTCTTCTTCAGCACATCTGCTTGGTGTGAGCTGGGGTGGATGTCATGTTTAAGGCTGGGATTGCTTACAGTTACAACTGGCAGCAGTTTCATGAGTAACATCTCTTCCTGGACAAGAGGAGAAAAAGTTTGTGTAAGAGGAAGATTGCAAAACCTGACAAACCAGAGAACTCTAGCTTGTCAATGATTTATTCCAACAAGTAAAAAAAAAAAAAAAATTACCAAAAAAGCAAAACCTCAGTCTTTCTGCTGCAGGGAAGTCAAGTATTACTGCATCTCAGGGCAGTTTTCTCTGTCTTACACACATCAGATAAATGTGGACTTGGGGGAGGGGTCATTTTTTATAAGCAACTCTTAGGCAGTGTTCAAGTTAAAACAGAAATCCTGCCTCAACAAGGGAACTATTTCTACCAGTGACACCAGCTTCTAAGATTTCCTCATCCAAGCCATTTGAGAGATGAGAGCAATGACAAGCAGGCAGGGGAGGGGGAAATGGAAGGGTGATGGGTTGAGCGTTAAAAGAGATTCCTCCTAGACTGATTAAATCATTTTATCTTGCAGTAACTGATACCTATTAGCCAGGAGTAAATGGTGGAGAGTAAGGATGCTTCTTACCCTCATTACTGAGTTATGAAGTAGTTTTAAATGGGGGCACAATAAATAAGATTCTTCTCACCTTCCATTAAGTCTGTCTACTCTTCCGTCTAACCCTCCTCTGCAGTCACACACACCTCAAGGGCTAAAGAGACATGCAGGAAACCTCTGGACATTTCTTCTACCCACCAGTATAGGATTCTGTAGCAATGGGAGCAAAGCAGAAAGAGCAACCTCAGCTCTCATTTTGTCTGCCAGCAACATCCGGCTCCCTTCTGTTTTCCACTGGCTATCAGATGCTCTGTGTGATGGCAGAATTGGGTGGTTAAAAACTAACATTGAAAAATAAAACTTGGAGTTATGGGACCACCAAAATGAATCACAAAACTGCAGAATTCTTATCTCACTGGGTTGTGAGAGGGAAAATTGCTGGGTTTTTCAGAATGGCAAGTGATGTTTGGCATATTTCAGCTCAGAGAAACGCTTCTTCCACTTTGTTCTCCGACTCAGAATGGATAATTCATGTCACCTTTAGGAGATTTTGTGATTTTTATTTACAATGAATGAGCTCATATTATCAAGACTAATTCCCAGCTACACGCAGTACTTCCACTTCTCCTGGAGACACATGGAGGATACCTGACTCAGTGAAGCTGGTATGGTTCCCTGTGATGTGCCTTCTCTGTGTTATTACAGCTCCCTTTTCTTCTGGGGGCATTGACTGTCTAACATAGGGAGAAGGCAGGCCAGATGTGGTCACTCTGCACCCCAGGGAGAGGTAGGTATCTCCTATTAACCACCCATCTCCCCTGAAATTCCCTCTTTCTCCATGTTCACCTCCCAAACTCTGAGTGAATTCCCGAGAGGGGAAGTGGGGGCTGGAGTCGGGGAGGGGGCTAAATCTTACTGAAAAAGAAAGCAGCATGAGGGGAGAGGGGAAATCGGTGAAATTATTTAGGAATTGGAAGGATGGGCCCCTCTGACAGTACTAATTAAAAGCTCTCAGGGCTGCAAAGTGAAAAGTTGACGAAAGAGCAACTTGCCAAGTGATTCTTAACTAACCCATTTAGGACCATTTCTGGAAAGCCAGAGACTTAATTTAGGGACGTGAATCCCACATCCTCAAAAATGACTTTCCTCTCAGAAGGTGTCAGAAGTCCTAGCTGGTCAGCGAGGGCTTGAGTTCTCTTCTCCACTCACCCCCATCTCTACCCCAAAGACCAGCAATTCTGGAGGAAGTGGAGAAAGTGGTTGCCTTCATTCTGGTTCCCGGTAAAGATTGTTAGTTACCACCTCAAAGTTGGTATCAAAATGACACAACCAGTGAGCCAGGCCACCCTCTTTGAAAGCCATGTCTGAAGCGCTGAACCCTGATTTCGCAGGGCCCCCTGATCTAATCCCGGCTCCCCCATCCCGGCTGAGCGCAGCACCCGCCGGCCTGGTCCTCACCATCTTCCTGGGCGTCACAGACGGGAAACCGCCCCACCTCACCCGTGGAGCCGGAAACTCTGCCCCCGAGACACCGTATTTGATGAGCTCCCTGCCAAGGCAGGATAGGCCGCAAGGACACACGCCTGCGGCAAACAGAAGGTCAGAACCTGTCGGCACTCTAAAAGAGGCCCGCAGGGAGCGTGGAGCATCTTCCTAGGGGAACCGCGTGGCTTGGATAGACTAAGGAGAGATTTGGGGTGAGTGTGAAGTTTCACCCAGGCATGCGGGCCCCCGGGGAACAGTCTGAGTGTACCTCTGTGTTGGTCTGTGAATGTCCAGCTACGCGTGTGTTGCTGGATGACAAGAAGCCAGGAAAAGAGGATCTCTCCTTCTCTTCCGGTCTGTAGCTTCAGGCCTAGCCCGCGGAGGCTGGGGGTACTGCGGCCGGAAGTGTGGCTCCCCACGCTGCAAAGTGATTTGGTTCATCTAGGACTAGAGCAGAAAAGGTGATGACGATTCTGGGCGAGGGTCAGGGGCCTTCCTGCGAAGTCTACCCTTACGTCCTTACAACATGTCTGGACGTTTGTCCTGCTGTTGAACTTGGAGCATAAGGTGACTCCCCCCACCACCACCACGCCCAAATAGATTACTGTCTTCCCTCACCTCCACTACGAACTCCTTACACCACTAGGCCAATAATTCCCCAAACCAAGGACCCACTCTAGAAATCAGGGAGCTTCCACCCCGTTTAACCAAAATGCACAGAGATGCAGACTGCCATTTAGCAAAGCCCCAGAGGCCCACTGAGAAAGTGGGACTTTCTTTCCCACTGTGTATTAACCCTCCATCTCCCAATGAGTCCACCAACCTCCCAGTCACACAGGCTTTCGGAAAATTCACTGCCCCAGCCACTCATGCAGAAGATGTGGACTTATGCCTGTCAAGCACTTACAAACCCATCAATTACTTGTTTGTTTTATTCTTTTTAACCAAAGCTCATTGATTAACAGGACTACTCTGGCATCTTAGAAGTATTCCAAAAGCCAGTTGGCTTCTTTCAAAAATGTTGGACACAGACTTCTGATTTTCTGGTGGCCTTCCATTACTCAGGGAAACCTGGAAACTACAAGAGAAACCGCCGGCCAGAAACAAGAAACGAAACTCACCAGTAGACACAGATGAGACTCTGAATATGCTCCCAGGGCCTAGATAACGGGAGGGTTTGGGGTAAAGGTTTATGAAAAATTATACCTAAATTTTAAAGATCCACTACTCAGACCCTGGTTGGGGGGAGCGTTTGGGGCGGGGACGGTGTGTGTCGGGGAAGGTTTCTGATGGCTACGGCGGGGTCTGGGGACGGGGGGAGGGCTCTCGCTTTCCGCCGAGTGACAGCTGGAGTAATGGCTGTAGAGCCAGAGCGGAGGTGGGGGGCGGGTGAGGCTGGGTGGGGGCAGTAATTACTAGCCCGGCTTACCAGCCTCCCTACTTTAGAGCGAACACGTTCTTTTTGAGCGTCCCCTGCGCGCTCGGCCCTAGCGCGGCCTCGGGGCATCCTGGAGCCTGAATTGGGGGGTGGAGAGCGAGGGGGAAGTGCTAGAGGACTTTAAATCGTGGTTCGTAAAAGGCTTCTGAACTAGAATGTCCCCAAGGCCTCACCCTTGCAGGCCTGTGGAGTAGAAGAAGACCGAGCAGAGACTGCTCCGTGCCCAGCAGCCCTCAACGACCAGGCCCGCATTAGTGACCCGGCAGAAAGTGAGGAGTGGGGGGTAGACGCTGAAGCGGGTAGCCGCCTGGGAAACGGTGATCCATTTGATCGGGTTGCACAGGACCGAAACCTTTCCACGCGGCTGGAATGAAAGGCGAGGCCAGGTCTCAGCCTACAGCCACCACCTCCCCTCCCGGCGCACTGAGCGCAAACCCTCAGAGGGCGCGCCCGCTCCCTTGGGCCCCAGAACCCTGAAGTTAAGTGTCCGCCGAGGGATCCGCGCTGGGGAGGGCGGAGAGGAGGGGTGAGGAGTCGGGGCTAGGTTCTCCACCTCCTCCCGCCGCCTCCCTCCCGCAGGCTGGAAGCCTCACGTAGTCTGGGATTTTTTCAGAATAATTGATGGGTCCAGTTCTCCAGAGCTTTCCCGGTGAGAGCGCGGCAGACCGCGCTAGAATTTAAATAGACGTGATTAGTAAAATGCAAGGGGGCGAGGAGCCTGGGCAGCTTTTTCTCGCAGGTTCCTGGCTGCGCGCCTGGTAAGGCGGCTGTTACCCGCCTCCCGCCGCCTCCAGGCTCTAGGGGCCACGCGGGGCCAGGGCAAGCGCGTCCAGCTGGGAGGGCGGCTCTGCTCCCCACTCCCTAACACTGTGGCTCTAACACTCGGCCCCTCCCAGCCAGTTTCTCAGCAGCTTGCACCCCGAACTGGAGGAGAGGGGAGTTGGGCCTGGCAGGGAACCCGAGACCGGTGGGTACAAAGTGGTGGGAAGCCAGCGGGTGGGTGCGAAGATCTCGGTTCCTCCGCACCGCGGGAGCGGGCCAGGCGAGCACGAAGCCCTAGCCTTGAGCAGAGGAAGGCCTCTCAGTGATCACGGTTCCCGCGTCCTGCTTCTCACTCTCACCCCTCCCCACCTCTACCTCCGCCCTCACCGATAGCCCTTGCTCCTGGCTGCTGAGACCGCAAACCCGAGTCTCAGAACTCAAGGCGCCCCTTCACTTACCCAAAGCTCTAAGAAGGTCCCCTCCAGAAAGAAGTGACCTAGGCTGGGGAAAGCCTTCGCCTTCGCTCCCTCTCACATCCCTATCTCATCGATTTGTTCCTGAAAAGGGGGCTGTGCATTCTTATAACATCTACAGCCAATTAATATTGCATTAACTCTATTAAAAAAAAAAAAAACAAAAGCACCAGAATACTGCACCCTATCAAAGCCATCTATTATTCACGGAAATGTAATTGGAGACCTAAGATATGTGTGTTATGGGCCAGTGGAGGAAAACAGAGTCGTGACAATATTTCAGAAAGGAAGGGAATCCGAGGGTATCTAATATTTAATTTCAAGTCTGTGGTTTTCTAATTCGAGATTAAAAGCAGTCACGTCTTTGAAGCCAGACAGTTGGTATAAATGTACAGTTAAAATATTCTATTCCACGGTCCCTAGACAGAGCTCTCTGCTCGTCCCAGGCTTCATTAAATTTTTATTATCATCCCAGACTAGAGCAGGGAATGAGCGGAAAGACTGTCCATCTAATTGCAATTGATAAAAAAAAAAAAGCTCTTAGATTTTCCCCCTCATTTTAATATATTAACAGCAGTTTTCTTCGAATGTCCAGTCTTTCCTAGCCCTGTGATGTACACACTTTGTCACACAGATACATTTCCCACTTTCCAACGGGCATGGAGCTTGGCTGTCTTCTCTGCCCTTTGAGAAAGCCTGGGGGTTGGGGGAGGTTGTTGATGGGAGTGGAGGGAGAAAGGGTAGTGGAGACTGGCTTCAGAAAGTGATGCTATATGCTGAGGGTTGGGGGGGGGGGAGGTGACATCAGTTCTTGAAGCATCTGGTGAAAGATCAACGAGAGACAACATTTGCACAAAGCTGGTTCTTCCAGTGGCACGATGAAAGCATATTGTTACCCACACAAAACAAACAGATTATTAGACCAGGCTGCACTTTTTGACAGCCTTTCCACTGTGTGGGATGAAAGCAAGGCGTAATATTTTCATTTTATTTCTTTCTCACTGCTGCCCCCAAACATACACACACACACACCCCCTCAAACCGTTTGTTCTTCTTGAGCCTTCTTCCTGTGCTACTTATCTGTCACACCAGAGGACTAGGATGTGTGTGTGTGTGTGTGTTCAAGAAGGCTGTCTCAACAAGGGTACTTCAAAAAAAATTGAAACTGGTATAAATAAAGCTTTTCATCTCCAGGCAGAATAAAACCCACAGTTTGCTTTCTGAGCAGCTTCCTATTATCACATCGCCACTTAATTTTATTTCTATTCTCTCCAAGTTAAATAGAAAGACTGGCTCACAAGGGAGCTGCCATGTGCCTACAGACTGGGGATGTCAAGCAGAGAGACTCACTGTGCAAAGTTAATTTCAATTCCCGAGGAGGATTTCACATTCCGGCTGGCTGTGACCCACAGTAATTAGCTGAGATAACTAATGATTACTTACTTATTCCTTGTAATTATCTGGATTTAATAATTCGCTGTGTAATTTATTAATTCGCTCATAATAGCCTTTCAGGACTGGGAATGGCTCCTTTAAAGGAGCAAAGCAGGGGAAAATTTAGTGATTTTTTTCTCATTGTCATAAATCTGCCTCCTGACAAATGTAGACTTCAGAAACATTTCTATCATCATAACTATCCAGGAACCTTTGTCTTCCTTTTTGTCCTACCAGGATACCAATCCAACTTCTTCTTTTTTTTTTTTTTTTTCTTTCTGTTGCAGGCCCTCTCCTTAAGATCAAATGAAAAGTAAAGTGCAGTTTTAAGTTCTAATGTAGACCATTTACCTAGCAATATAAATTGTTGTTGCCAAACAATTGAAAGGATGAATTTCTAAACTTACTGTCATAGCTTGCTTAGAAAAATTTGAGCTTCATTCTCTGAATAATATGCCTTTTAAGATCAAGCAAATTTTTAATGCCTTTTCCACCAACTCTTAAAGAGCTGCCCCAACAAATGAAATTATGAATTGATTCATTTAAAGTTTAAAATAAAGTATTTTTACCCCCTCCCCAAAATTCCAGTTCTCTTGGCAAAAATAAGGATCTAGAATCTCTCCTTGATAGTAAAAGACTTATATATTGTTTTTTATTTTTAAAATACATTTTCTAGAAGTTAGGATAGGGTTCCTTTGAATGTAAAGCCCAATTACTTCATTTGCTTTTCATACTTCCATTATATTTCCCCAAGCTGTGTGTCAATGAAACTCAATCTATAAAGGATTGACCAACTGATTTAATGTCAAATATCAAAAGAAAGTTGCATTCTTTCTGGGTAATAGTATTATCCAGTTGGTATAGATTGTACTTAGCTATCAACCAGGCCTTAACGATCTTTGCTATTCTCCTTTCCACTTTAAGGAGTCACTTACTCCTTTCCATTTTAGACTTAAATGATTACACCAAAAAAATGCAATCATTTGCCATTAAAGAAGTTAAAAGAAAATAAACTACATAGTTCTGAAACATCAGATTGAGGAAGGCTAGGTGTGTGGCTAAGTCAATTCATATATAATATCTTTTTCCAATAAAATAGTCATTGTGTACCTTAGGAGAAAAAATTAGGAAATGAGTCATGAATGCCAATAGATTTGATTAATATGACAAGGATTGTCAGGCACAATCTGCTATTTATCCATCTGAGTATTTTGAAAGCCAATATCAAATGGATATTTCTCAACAATTTGTACACAGTTCCTTCTTGCCTTACCTTTAATTTTGTCTTTAAGACCAAGCCTCTTCTTTTCAAATCCCTTTGTTTTGGTATTTCTCTGTAACTATCATTAATAGAAAACTTTCAGAATACATTTCTTTTAAAATTTCCACTTTTTCATAAAATAAGCATGTTTAAGCAGGCTTAAATAATAGATAAAATTTCCATTTTGTAGGCAAGAAAGGTTTTTTAACTCTTATAATAACATAAAGAAGATGAACTTAAAATGTGATAGTTGTAAAAGTCCAGGAACACAGGAGACAAAGAACACTTAATGAATGAAGTATATCTAGTCCTTCACTCAACTGTTGGAGTAAATGGATAGTTGCTTTTTCACTTCACTTACAAAAACTTAGGACAAGCATGCAACATGGAAGCTATCATATATTTCAAAATGCACTAAAAAGAACCCCTCTGCTATTTCTATTTCTATCCATTATATTTCTCAGTTTCTACTATTTTACCAGATTTTTCTCTTCATTTAAACATGTTATATTTGTTGAGAGAAAATACAAGCACACCTATCTGTCTTTCCCCTAACTGACTCCCCTTTCTCCTAACACACACTAGATAACAGCTACACATAGGAGGAAGGAGGTGTTATTTATTGAAGATAATTTTTATCCTTGATCAGAAGCCTGGTTTGCTATATATTCAAACCACTTAATTCATTTTCTCCACTCAAGAAAAAGTAAGCAAGCAGAAAGCTCTCCTACTGGCTAGAACTGTACAGTCAAACGTGTTGGAGCAAGAATGAGTCATGTGGTTACTATCCGTGGTGCTGAAATCAGTACCCGTTACAGTGAGATTGAAGGTAGGCTGGAAGACTTTCAGGAAAACTGAATCTAATAACAGGCGGTAAAGTGGAGGAATGGGGCAATCAGCCTTCAAAATGCAGAAATAAAATCAAACCATCAATATCACTATATGTGGGATTACAATTTTTTCTTTTAAATCCCACAAATTTCTATATTTGCTCAGATATCTTTGCAGTGTATCTGGTTATTTCTAAATGGACATATGAATTTTGTTCTTTGGGTTATCTTTTTTATTTCAGCTATAGAGAAAGTCTTTTCACCCATTATCCTTCCAACTTTCATAACTCTTTCTGTTACTTCTGAAAGTCATAATCAATTTTCCAACCATACTTAGTTCCAACTTGAGCCACTATAACAGTTTTCATTGGCACATGGGATATTTTGTAACCTCATCCTCAAAATAAGAAATGTTCCAAGACAGTTCCATATTCGAGGGATAACATCTCAGGTTAGCAGAATTACCCATGGAGGATGGCCTGTTTATTCCCTCTTGTTGGACCTATAACTAATATGATATTTTAATCATAGAAATAATATAAATAGCTAAACCAGAACTTTCCTGGGAAAAAAGACTTTAAAAACTTAATATGTTGCCCAACTGTTGTAAGAAGTCTGAAAATTATTAAAATTGGTGAGGAGGTTTCTTGAAACTAGGATCAGAAAAAGAAAAGTTGATGTATCAAATGGGCAGAATTTCTTTGTGCCAAACCACTAGTAGACAGCTTTCACCAACTTTGGTATCTGGATGAGTCATAGAAAGGGGGCAAAATTTTGCTTCCCTAACCACCTAAGATTCCTTCCTCAGCCCCACTCTGCCTCTTGCAGAATGTGACTTTCCTTAAAGGCCATGGAAAAAGAGAGAAAGGGAGAGAGATGCTTTACTTCATAACCCAGTAACCCAGGTGCTTCCTGCTCTGACTGTGGAGCACTGCTCTTTAGGAGTGGTGACTGAACTGAGAAGTATAGTGGGTTATCCCCTAGGCCTCAGCCAGGGTGTCCCACTCCCCAAAACAGGCCTTAGCATTCGCCACACCCAGCCTCCCAGTGCTGCTAAAAGCTGAACTGAGCTCCCTTCTACCTTTTACCTATGCAATATCTCTGCTCATAAAGATTCTCTTCGCAGAATTTTGCTGATCTGGAAAAAGAACTCCAAGTGAGGTATTTGGAGCCAAATGTTATGACCTTATCTGCCCAGAAAAGCAAAGCACCCTGTGAGATGAGCTTGGCTCTTATAAACCCTGGTGTTTTCTACTTTCCTAGAGAAACCCCCTCCACTAAATCCAAGTCAAACTTTGGCAACAATCAATGCATAATAAACCATCAAAATGTGTTTCTGCTTTAAAAAAATCCCTCATCAAAATAGTTCCCATGTAAATGATTTAAAATAACATCACATTTTAAAAGCCATTTAATTTTAATAGCATATTTTAATGAAAAAAGCAGCATACTTTGCCAATAAAACATTAAAATCATCTCTTCAATGAAAGACAATCAAACAACACCAAAAATAACTTAGTACATTACCATAGTAAATAAACCATCTATTAACAAAAACAAGAAACCAGGTCATATACAGAATTCAAGACTTCAGAGAGCCTTAAATGGAACAGCAATACAGCAAAATTTGTAAGAATATATCTATATGTGCATCATTTTGAATGAAATATTTACAATAGATAAGGTACCAGTCATCATGTACCTATTTTTTTATTGTTGTTGTTCCAAAAGAATTCTACCAAACAGTGTGAATTTACAAGCAGTGCACTGTCTTTCTTATAGTTCAAATTAGTTTTTCTACAAACAAACCTCCAAAAGGAAAAACAAAAGGAGGAAGGATTCTTGTAAATGTTAAAATGTAGTCCACAAAGCAACTGAAAACTAGAAGATTGAAACACCTTGGTGCAATCTTAAAATCTGGAAGGGCAAACACCAAGTGCCAAATGCAGCTAAAGCTAGAAAATGATGCATCACACTCATGCTTCCAACTGCTTGACTTCTCTCCCATTAGAGGGGTGTGTGTGTGTGTGTGTGTGTGTGTGTGAGAGCGAGTGAGAGAGTGCATGTGTAGCAGGGACAGTGTGGGAATCCCCATTAAATATGTAACAAAGTAAACAATACTTTGGACCATGAATCAGGTCTATACCGTTAAGACATCCATTACTGAGTATTGACTCACAAATCAGAACACTACCAGTGAAAACAAAGAAAAAAACAATCTTCATTCAAAGTGAGAATATACAAATGGGCCAAAAGGAACACAGTATAAGAGGAAAACTGTATAAATTCAGTAAACTCATTAAACATAAAAAAATTTTAACGTCACTAGCTATACATCCCCCCGTTTGTTAAGACTAAAGTTTAATTAATTAGAATGTGCACAAATTAAGTTGCTAGAGAGATAAATTAATAATTTACAGAGGGTTGTTCAGCAATAATCTAATAATAGCTTTCAAGATCAGTGAACACAGAAGGCGCAACTCCTTTCTTAGGCATTAACACTTCAGAGAAGGAAGAAGGGGGTAAGAACCACAATAAAAATATATATATAATATACAGTGTAAATGCAGAAAATCTGCCATCTTTTTTTTTTTAATTCAAAATACTTTAGAGATGTCTCTATCACATTAAGCATCAACTCTAGTTTAAAGTTTCAGTCCTGAATCAATTTCTACTTCTGAAAAATAGCTGCAAAGTGTACTCTTAAACTTGAACAAGGGTGACGTCTTTAGGAATAAAAACAAATCTTACTTGATCATTCTGGGGGCCTTTTAAAAGGCTGTCTCGTCTGCTTTCCTGCAAACAGCCAGCTCCAGACTTCCTCTGAAGAGGCCGAGGTGCCTTTTCCGAGTGGGTGGGGTCGAAAGGGACAACTTTGCTACAACTTGACAAATCCCTTCTTTTGTTTTTCTTTCCTTTGAGAAATCTTTTCACATTCTCACCGGGCTTGGGCTCAGTAGCTCACGCGTTCGCTCGCGCTCCAATCCTCGCTTTCTCTGGATTCACATTTACTGGAATTGTTTTCTGGTTGCGAAAAATGGAAAGAAAAGAGGCAAGAGGGGTGGGGGTGGGGGGAGAGATGAGGAGGGGGCCTGTCCCTGGAGAGGCCTAAAGTGGGTCTCCTAAATGCCCGCGGAATATTTCATTCTTTTCTGTTTCTGCCTCTGGTTGCAGAACCAGACGCGCACCACGTTTTTCTTAAGGTCCAGCTTCTCGGCGATCGCGGCGATCTTTTCGGAGGAGGGCCGCGGCTGGATGGCGAAGTAGGCTTCCAGCGAACGCTTCTCTGGCGCCGCGATGGACGTGCGCTTGCGCTTCTTCTCCGCGCCGTTGAAGAGCTCCGGCTTGGTGAGCTTCTCCCGGTGAGACTTCTCCGCCTCCTCTAGCCACGCTTGCAGGATGGGTTTGAGCGCGATCATATTGTTGTGAGACAAAGTGAGGGACTCGAACCTGCAGATGGTGCTCTGGCTGAGCGAGCCCACGCCGGGGATCTTGAGGTTGGCCAGCGCGGAGCCCACATCGGCCTGGGTCACCCCCAGCTTGATGCGTCGCTGCTTGAAGCGCTCGGCGAACGCCTCCAGGTCCCGGGGGTCGGCGTCCACGTCGCTCATGCAGCCCATGTGTGAGGGCAGCCCGTGCGCGTGGGCCATGCTGAGAGCAGCTTGGTGCATGGGGTTCATGGTAGCCATGTGCGGCGCGTGAGCTGGAGTGGACACCACGGCGCCGTCGGGGCCCGCCATGGCACCCAGCGCCAGGCCGGGACTCAGGTGCTCCAGCAGCTCGCCCTCCAGCGCCTGGTGCGGCTGATGGTGGTGATGGTGGTGATGATGGTGGTGGTGGTGCGTGCCCGCCAACGCGGACGGGTGCGAGATGGGCACCGACGAAGAGGAGGCAGCCGACGTGCACGGGATGGTATTCATGGTGTGGTAGGTGGCGTCCGGCTTGAAGGGGCTGTGGTGGGGCGGATGATGGTGGTGGCTCTTGCTCTGGGAGACGATGTCCACCGCCGCCAGAGCCTCGGCGCGGGCCAGCAGACTCTCATCCAGCCCGCCGAATATATTGCTCTGCAATTGCAAGTAAAAGGCACACATTACTCTCAGCAGGGAATTGTGCGCACTCTCTCCGGAAGCTCCGGCCCAGCGCTCCGCACCGCCGCCGCGCCTACAGCATTCCCAGAACGTTAAAATAATAATAGTAATAATGATAATAATAATCCTGAAACTAGCGGGTGAGGAGGAGAGGAGGGAAGCCACGGAGAGAAAAAGAGTGCACGAGGAGGAGGAAAGTGAGCCTGCAAACACAACACAACACAACGCGCGCACAGGCAACATTCTAGGTCATAAAAATTAATATGAAAGGAAAGACCCGCTGAATACATAAGCGAGAGAGAGGGGGGAAAATTGGTTGGAGGTGTGGGGTGATTTGCTGTGCAGACATGAAAAAAACATCAAGCAGATAAAGGGGGCTGTCAAAATGTGCCTTTAAGCGGTGATTATGCAGAAATACGCACCGGTGGGGTTGGAAGACACGCTCTCCGCATCGCCTCGGAGCCCCCGCCGCTGCCGCCGCTGCTGCCGCTGCTACTGGAGCTGCTGCTCCGGCCTCCACCGCCCCCGCCACTCCCGCCGCCGCCGCCAGCATTGCTCGAGCTGCTCGGAGAGCTGGCGGAGGGCGCCGCGGGTGCAGAGGACCCCGGCGAGGCGCTGTGCAAGGCCGAGTACTTGGGCTCCACGTGCAGGCTGCCGCTGTGCGGCATGCTGAACGCCTGCTTGCTGTTCAAGGACATCATCATCATCTTCCCCGCCCGCTCGGGCGCCGGTCCGAGGCGCACGCACTGGCTCCGGCTGCTGGGACCCTCCCGAGAAGTGCTGGGCGAGAGCCGAAGCGGGGAAGGGCGATGCAAAGTTGTGCTCACTCGCCGCCGCCCCGAGCTCTGCGCGCCCGGGCCCGGCTACGCGCTCCACTGCTGGCTACTGAGGTCAGTCTGAGCGGATGCTGGGCTCGGCTTGGCGCTGGCTGCAGAACCTGGGCGCCCAAAACTGCCCCCGCTCTTCGCGGCCGCAGAGTTATACTCCCCTCTCCCCGCGCCTGCCCCCGCACACCCCGCCCTCCCTCCCTCCCTCCCGCGCGCCTCCGCCCTCCCCTGCCTGGAAGCGCCGGTTTCTCCTGCTCGGATTCTAGCGTCGCCCCTGCTCCCTCTTGGCTTCTTCCAGGCTTTGGTCCTTTCTGCTCTCCTGACACCCCCCTCCCGCTCCCCCCGCCGCTCCCCTCCCCGCGCCCTCCGCCTCCCCTTCCTGCCCCCGCCCGCGCGCTGGCGCCGCCGCCCCTTCCCCGCGCCCCACAGCACTCACTCACAGCAGTCCCCCGCTCAACTCTACCGGGTTGGGCAGGTCTGCGCTCCAGACGCTGGGCGGTTCCTACCTAAGAGCCGACCTCCAGCCCCTCCGGCTTCCTGAGCCCAGTATGCGCCTCGCCGGGAAAAGAAACTACTAAATAAAGTTGCGGGTCAAAGCGGCCTCGGCTGAGTTTTCCCCTAGACTATAACGAAAGCCTCTTACCTGGCTGCCTCCCCCGCCTCCTGCTTACTGCTAAGTTGCAGGCCTCCGCCCCCAACTCGGTCCTACCCTCCCTGCCGCTCGGGTGACCTGGATCCTTGCCTCGCGACCGCGGTGTCGAGAACGCGGACCCTGCCGCGGACCTGGATGCTCCGTGCTGCTCTGCGCTTCCGGCTGATAGCGCAGTGGTTGGCGCTTGGCTCTGCGCCCCCTCGGCCCGGCGGGTGCCTGGTGCCGAAGAGACCTGGGGTCGACAGGGCTGCAGGGCTTTCTCTGACACTCGGTTTTTCACTGCTCTCAGCGGATTGGACGGCGGAGGAACCGGCTCCCGTCGCCTGTGCGCATGCGACGCCCCCCCACCCGGTGCCCACCAGGCCCCCGGGTACTCCCCCCAGTAGTACCACCGATAGACACTCCTCTCCACCCTCTTTTCTCTTCCTCCGGATCTTCCTTCTCCTCTTCCCTGTCTCCAGTTCAGTGTGAGTTAGGTCTTGGGCGGATCCAGTGGCAAACCCTGCTACTGGATTTATTATTCTTCATTAGCCACAATCAAAGAAGGAAGGGGCAACTGACGAGAGGCAGGGCCAGAGATCACAGAGCGCATGTGCTGCAAAAAGTCCTCCCCACCCGAATACACACACACACACGCCCTCAGGGGCTGGCACGAGCTCCACTTATCTTCATTTCCACAGCCGCTCCGTGCAGAGAGAGCCTATTTTTAGCCAACACTTTGCTCGCACTTTTGTCCCAGAGCGGACCACTTTTATTAGAAGTGGACACACACTCTTAGTTCCAGTTGTAAAAGAAGCAGGCACTCTCCTACAACAAGACACACGCGCGCACCCACAGCCCACCTTCCTTGTACTTCTCTCGGTGTAGGGGACTGCTGTCACACAACCTCCACCACCCCCCCAGAGTGCGGAGGGAGCGGGGTACCGGTGAGGGTGAGAAGACCCTGAGACCCACACGCTAGAGCCCGCGGGTGGCCCGAACCGGACGGGGGTGGCTGGGAGCAGGTGCAGGCACGCGGTGCCTAGAGAAGGCGAGCAGGTGCGAGAGCAGGCGGTAGGCCTGAGAGGCTCTGGCGCGCGCTGGGACAAAACAGAGTGGCAAGGAGCGTGGCGAAGGGGGGCCCTCGAGTGGCTGGCGCCTGGAAGCCCTGCGGCAGTGGCAAGTAGGGGGTCTCTCGTTCAGCCATGACCTCTGCGGGGCAGGATACCAGGTTCAAGTCGGGAACTCAGTCCTCGGGAGTCGCCAAAACTAGGAAAGCTGAAGCAAACGGCGCGTGGCGGGCTCTGTCCATGGTGCTTAACCCCCTTGCAACTCCGAGGCTTGCCTTCCTCCTCCCTTACATGGAGGAAAAGAATAAATAGTAGCCGAAGGGAATTCCTACTAGCAGTGTTCCCGAGAAGCAGCCCAGGGAAGGCTGGACACGGGACTGCAGAGAGGTGTTGACATGAATGAATGTGGCTTGTGCCGGTCGGTCCAAGTAAATGCTTAGGTGTTTAATTTCTACCTAAACAACAACCAGGGTAATTTCAAGGAAAAAAAAAAAAAGTGACATTGTACAGCTCTCACTGTCTCAAGCTTCGAGAAATGAAATAAATCAAAGTTAAAGGCTTGAGTATCATTTAATTATAGTGCGAATAGTGCTTTGAAAGAAGTAGAACAACATCTCTAAACAAATTATGACTGGGCCAGGAAGGAATTATTAGATTGAAATTTCATTTAGGCTCGGGAGACACTGCGCTTCACTGTGTAATCTGCTATGCCTCATCTGATTTGTATGCTTAATTCAGCTTGACGAATTTATTAGTTTTCATAATAGTGAAAAAATTGAGCAGTACTATGGACTAATGCATTGTGTATACTATAAATTGTATGTCATCGTGGAAAGACTGAAGTCTATAGAAATCTTTTATTAATGTCGGTATAGGAGGGAGGATTTTTGTGCAAACGTCGGAGAGGTTCAAGCCAAACTCCAGTGTTACTGGATCTCACTGGTCTATTAACATATCATCATATTAATTAGACTACATCAATGATATAATTTCAAACTTCAAATTATGTTCTAATTAACAAGGGTTGTCCAATTTGCTTAATCTTCAAAAGGCTTTGGATGATCTAATTAGTATAAACTGTTGAGCAACTCTAAAACCGAAAAGAAATCCATTAAAATATTTTTGGTCTATACTGTAGCAGTACTGTTTAAGAACCAAAGGACTAAAAGTAAGAGTGGAGGAGGAGAAAAACTGGAAGGCAAAAGTGTGCAGGTACCTAGTTCTTCCAGATTATAATACTAAGGGAATCACAGGAGAAACTTTTGGGTATTGCACCTCATAAACAATGTGTTTATGTATTTAAATAAAGGCATAAGAATATCAAGGAGAAAAAAAAACCACAAGGGGAAAAATTCTTCTCTTTCATTAGGTGCCTAATTAGATGTAAAGTGAAAAGCAACCCCGAGGAGTTTCCCAAGCATTATTGTGGCATCAGTCAGCTGAACTTGGATTGCAAAATCAAATATTTGGGGGTGTTTTGAATCTCTCCCTCTCCCCTCCCCCTTCATTGAGCTTAATTACTTGCCATAGTTGTTTTAATGTATGTTGTCACCTGGGAGTATTGAGAAATGCATATCGTTAATATGAATTAATCTTGATTTTAATAGCAACTGACAACTGATCTCCAAAATGCTAAACACTTGTCACCATTTCATATGGTAAATAAGATAGTATAATAAATTCATGAAATAAAGAGGGCACTGTTGAAATGACTGGACAAACTTTGTTTGATATGAAGTTTAGTGATTAAAACTATTTTAAGCAGGACAACTCCCAAGAGAATATTTTCCTCATGTCTAAAATCTATATATCACTGAATTAATTTAACACAGCTTTTAAAAATCTTTCTGATATTTCTCAGTGGTATCTTTAATTCCAAATCAAAAAAGCCCTTTATTTTAATTATCAAGGTGAAACAAATTACTATGTAGTTGTAAAGCAATTCAAGAGTTTATTTACCTGCATTCACAGCCTCTTAGAAAACACACTTTTTTTCCCCAAAAAACCAGGTGAGAGATTTCTCCTTTTCTCACTCAATAAGAAAATGAACAGCAGTGATCATGTTGTATTAGAGGGAAAATGCAATTCTTCCTTCGTCACCACGACTTGCAATCTTGAAATCTCTCCTACCAGAAGTGTCCAGAGTACCAAGCTCTTTGCGGTGTTATCAATAAAACCCATTTTGGTTTTGCCCACAGGCAGTGTTGCAAAGTGCACCAGCAAGTGTGGAAGTTGCTTTCCGAGGAAGTGAGACTCCAGTCCCCCAGGTATCGGAGACCATCTAAACAGGAGGAAAGTTGAGAATAAACCCAAGGGACGGCGGCAAATGGCCCAACCTTGGGAATTTGCTTCATATGACCTCCACATACACTTCTGTGTCCAAGCATTTATCTGCCCTGGTGCCTATGCACACCTTCAGACTGCCTAATAAACTGAAAGCAGAGAAGTGATTTTCTTTTTTCTTTTTTTTTTGAAAGAGAAAACGAATCAACTACATGTGTGTCACATGTGTGTGACTACCAGAGGGGCGCCTTTCTTTTCGCCTCTTTGTTTGACAATAGCTTCTGTCCCATCGCTGCCAGATGCGATAGATGTGACCAACTTCCCTCCCGCGGGCAAAGAATCGCTTGAGGTTCCACTCAAGCTCCCTGGCAGCGGTGTCCCTGCGGTAGGCACCCCCTCCCACCCCGAAATCAGCCCGCAGCCATCCCGAGAGGAGAAATCACTGTCTCCTCTCCTGTACCTGGGACCTAATTTACTATTAAAATTTTAAGCAATGCATTCATATTTTACTGGACCTAATGTGTTTTATTAAATTTTAATCCATTAAGGGCAGTGTGATTTCTCTGTATTTCAAACAGAATTGAGTTGGATTACAAGGAATTTTTTTTTTTTTTTTAAGAGAGATCTGACTCCTTTCATGCTCCATCCCGACCTCGGGTTGTTAGGGATTCAGGGAGGGAAGGGAGAGAGGATGGATTCTTCCGCGTCCCATCTTCTCAAGGTCAATCTGCTCTGGATCTGAGTAGACTCCGACCCCCTGAGCGCTCTCTGCACTCTGTAGCTTAGGGCACAAACTCCTCCATGGCCTCCGCTGTTCCGAGGAAGAAAGGAGAAGGAAATTAGCCCTGAAATTGAGCCCTCTGGGAGCGTCCAGAGAGCCCAGCTACAGCGCGGAAGGGGTGGGGAGGAGGGCTCGCCTGGACTTCTTACGCCCTGGGGCTATTTCGAGGAGTAGAGGTGCGTTTTGCTCAAACACCCTTCCTCTTCCCAATAAGGCCACCAATAAACACTGTTCTTCTGTTTGTCTCTAACTTTCTCTCTCCGCTGGCTCCCCTCTGAGTCCCAAGCCCCCTTCGCTTAGAGGTCGCAAGGAGTGCTTCTTTCCCCCAAAGCTCCCAGGCAGGGCCGGTGCGCGAGGGCGCACTCTGGCCTCGGTGTCTTCCTGGCTAACTCTCACTCTCCACGCCTCCGGCTGCAAGCACTCAGCAAGTGTCTCCGGAAACCTCTACATCCGGCAGTTCCCAGGCTCTCCTGGATCGAAATTCGGGCTCTCCAGCTCCTGCTTTCCCAACAACGCCTGGCAGGGCGAATGGAGGGGGGGGCATTGGCGCTCGGAAGCGCGTACTTTGCGGGTAGGGAGAGACTGGCTCCCGGGCGAGGGCCCTGTAGTGGCCGGACAACCCAAGTGGGACTCTAGGTAATTCTGGACTGAGGACAGCGGCCGAGCAGGGGACTAGAGGATGAGAAAAGGCAAGGTAGAAAAGGAAGGCAAACGCTTCCCCTTTCCCCGGTGGAGGGAAAGGCGCGGAACTGAATCTCAAATAAAGCAGGCTGACTGAGAGGAGGGAACGCGGGACTCGCCAGCCCCAGGCCCGCTGGATGCTCGCGAAGCGCCTAGACGCCTTCACGATTCCGGCGGGTAGGTTGACTGAGGTCGAAGTGGGGTGAGCACTGGCGTCGACCAAGCTTCGGAGCAAACACAACAGGCGCCAAGAAATTAACAGCCTCCCGAGGGAAAGAGTGAGTCCTCCGTTTCCAACTCCTTACTCCCCAGAGCTCCAGGGAGCGAATCACACTCAGGCACGGACACACACACAGACACTCTTACACCCATGCATGCAAACACACAAGTGCTGACACGCACACTCACTCAGATTCACACCTGTTTCTCCCCTCCCCACTCTCTGTGCAAAGGGGAGGCGGGCAGATCTCCGCGTTCTGTGCCCAGGCAAGCGCCCTTATGTTTACTTTCCCCGAGGAAACTGTTATTTTTTGTCGTAGTGAATTTCCCTGGTCCGTGTGTTTACCTCTTCCCAAAGTTAAGTCCAGTCACGAAATCAAACTTAAGGCATTGGAACAATCAATGAAGACTTTTTGCAGTCCATGGCGCCTTGCGCTTCCTGGAACTAAAATAAATGCAAGAAATCGAAACTTAATTACTTGAAAGAAATCCAGAAATCCCTCTGCATAATTTATCCAGTCATTTTTCGTAGCGTTTGTGTTCGGTGCAGTGTGTGTTAACTTTATACTTCGGGCTAAGATCTGGTTTCCTTCGCCGATTCCTTGGAGGTGACTCCACCCGACCTCAGCCAGGAATTTTGCCTTGCGCTAGATCCCCTTCTTTATCCCCAGAGCTGATCTAGTAACTTTTTTTTAAATTCCGAGGTCATCAACTGTCATGGTACAAGAATCCCTGGGGCTGAGTGTTCTGTGTAGTTAAAAGATTAAAAAAAAAAAATCTCACCCATTTTCTCTTCTTTTTGCTCACTGGAGCTATAGTCTAATTTGTGTGAGTTGCCTAACACTAGATCTGAAATCAGGACCCTTAGTAAATACAAGGCAGGAACATTTCTCTGAAGGAACAGTGCCCCATCAGAAAGTGCCAGTCTGCTGGTGATGGAAAAATTGATTAAAAGGTAGACTTTTTTTCCATCTCTCCAGGGAAATTCCCCCTCTTCCTCCCCCCTCCCTCTCTCTCTGTCTCTCTCATTATCTTCCTAAGGCACACTACTTGAATATTTGTTCCTACCACACTACTCTTCAAGGTATATAGCTAGACCACAAACCCAGTACATTAGTTTCTGCCTCTGATATCTGTTCCTTTCAGACTCACTCATTTTCTCCTTTGGTTTCCAGTTAATTGAGAATCTTCATATTCATAAAGTGCCAAAAGATCTTCATGGGAGGGGGTTATGAATGGAGTTGATGTTCCTGTGTTCAGTTTAAAGATACTGGCTAATATCAAGTGAATTTTGTACGTATTGTGAGTCTGACGTTGAGTCCTATTGGGAATTTAGAAATTTCATGATTACTAAAGCTATGGCTAGTGGATTTGCAGAACAGAACAGTCCCTGAATCTATTAGCATGGGGAGGGTGTTTCCAGAAAGACAAGCTTTCTCACAGACATCTTATAGAAATCTGAAGTAGTGTTATGAAAGAATGAAAAATACATTGGGGAACAGCTTGGAAACTGAAGTACATTTTGATTTAACTTACATTAACAGAAATGTAATGTAAAAGTGAAAGGATCTAACAAAACCATTAATAATTAAAAAATAATTACAGATAGTCTATCCTTACTATTCATAACCACTCAACACTTTAGACAAAGAAAACGGAATACTCTTAATGGGAATGAGATGTGAGCAGACTGCTAATGAGAAGTTAACCAAGGACTGTGAATTTGTCAAAGGAGACGAGTTTCCTTGTTCCCCTCACACATACACACACACACATACACACACACACTTTAATGCTCTCAGAGTTGGCTTGGACCTTCCTTTTCCATCAGCACATACACTGAGTGTCGGCTTATGCAGCAGAAATCTCTTGAGCAATAACAATAGAGACCTTATCGAATTGTGAAGATCAGAGGCACCAGATGGTTTGTCTATTAACCATCCTCACTGACAAATATTTATAGGTGCCGAAGAGATCCATGCTTCTGTAATAGATTTTGGTTGGATAATTCCATCCCACAAGGATTTCACAAACCAATGACCCTCTAAAGACAGCATTTGCTTCTGTTCCTTGCTTGTGACCACTTTTTTCAAAAGATGTCATTCTGTAAGGATTCATTGTCATCCTTTTTCTTTGTACCTTATACATTCATTGTACTCCTCACCAGAGGAGTTGCGTTCCAGTATTTTTTTAAATGTGCGTATTAATTTTTCTGTTACCTAAATTACATTTATTTTCTTTCCAGTATGAATTTTCCAATGTTCCAAGGCTTTAGAGCAGTTTTCCATGCATAATCATGCAGTACACTTTTAATCATGTGATAGACCTCTAAAAAGATGTTGGGAGGGAAGATACAGTGACTCCATTCTGATTTACACTGCATATTTTTCTTTATTTTGTTTAAGAGTCACATGGGACTCCCCTAGAGTGCTTCGCTGATGTTTGGAGACACTGGGAGGAAATCAAAGGAGCCCTGCGGAAAGCAAACTTCCCTGCCTCTTTGCAGAGATAAAGGAAATTCATACAAAAGGAGAGATTTGCAGACATACAACTGGAATTCAGTGAAGTCATGGCTGAGGCATCTGCTGAGAAGCTCCCAGGAAGTGGAGACCTACAGCCCATGTCAAATCTTTCCAATCTAAAGAATTTGAAGCTTCCTTCCTTCCCCATCCCCAGAAGAATTAGAAACAAAACAGCATGCCTTTTGTAGGAAACAAAAAAAAAAAAAAACCTTAAGGAGAGATGCTAATGGACTGCCCGAAAAGATTATAAATACTTCTTAGCTGTATAAATATGACCTGAGTGCAAAAAAAAACATGATAGATCCCATGTAGGCATTCACTCTCAGTTTCTGTTTAATGCAGTAGAAGGACATTGTCACAGTAATGACAGCAAACACATTTAAACCCTTTTTCCTTTCTTGAAATTTTACATCTTGTCCATGACTTGCCTGTAAATCTTGTATATATAGAAATGAGCGAATCAATCAGAGAATTTTAATATTTGTACCTACCGTTCTCTCCTTTAGTATCTTCCCTGGTGGCTCAGAGGTTAAAGCGTCTGCCTCCAATGCAGGAGACCCGGGTTCGATCCCTGGGTCAGGAAGATCCCCTGGAGAAGGAAATGGTAACGCACTCCAGTATTCTTGCCTGGAGAATCCCATGGACGGAGAAGCCTGGTAGGCTGCAGTCCACGGGGTCACAAAGAGTCGGACACGACTGAGTGACTTCACTTACTTACTTACAGTTCTCTCCTTTAGATCTCTGTGTAGATCATCAAGATAAGAGTTCAGCTAACATGTGCTCTGGAAGATGATATAACTTGGCGCTTTGACTAGATTTTCCTGATATGCACTTAAGACATGAAATTGCTCTAGTATTATGATAGTCAAGCTTTATTTGAAAGCCTTAAGATCTCTCCTCTTCAAAATACAAACTCTATATGCTCTGTTGTTCAGTCACTAAGTCGTGCGACCCCGTGGACTGGAGCACTCTAGGCGTCCCTGTCCTTCACTATCTCTTGGAGTTGGCTCAGATTTATGTCCATTAAGTCAGTGATGCTGTCTAACCATCTCATCCTCTGCCTCCGCCTTCTCCTTTTGCCTTCCATCTTTCCCAGCCTCAGGCTCTTTTCCAATGAGCTAGCTCTTTGCACCAGGTAGCCAAATTATTATGATACTTCGTGATGCCATGTGCTTATTGCACCCCTTTGCTTGTCAAGGGTAAGGCCACAGAAGGTGTTGTCAGTATTGTGCTTATCTGACATACCCCTATATTCATAGTCCATTGGTTTCTCCTGGACTTCACTGTCGAGTCTGGACCACATGATCAGTCATTTCTATAGTAACCATGCTAGCCACGGTGATCTCTTTACTCTCTTGCCTTCCCTTATCAAATTTAACCTGTCCTGTTTTCTCCACTTTTGCCAGTAGGCTGCTGATTGGACTGGCAATAAGAGAAGAGGCTACTTTCTCTTTAAATTGTAATTTAGAGACTTCCTAGGTGGCTCTCAGTTGTGTCTGACTCTTCACGACCCCATGGAAGTCATGGAGTGGGGTGCGTGTATGTATGAGGAGTACTGGAGTGGGGTTCAATTGCCTTCACTTTTCACTTTCATGCATTGGAGAAGGAAATGGCAGCCCACTCCAGTGTTCTTGCCTGGAGAATCCCAGTTGACGGGGGAGCCTGGTGGGCTGCCATCCATGGGGTCGCACAGAGTCGGACACGACTGAAGCAACTCAGCAGCAGCCAGTGGCTCTAGTGGTAACGAATTTGCCTGCCAATGTAGGAGATGAAGGCGATCTTCCATCCCGGGGTTGGGAAGATCCCCTGGTGAAGGGCACGGCAGCCCCCTCCAGTGTGCTTGCCTGGAGAATCCCATGGACAGAGGAAACTGGCAAAGTACAGTCCGTGTCGTCACAAAGAGTCAGATATGATTATAATTTATCATATGTATTATATATCAAATATATATAGATATGTATATCTGCAATATCTTGAAACTTAGTTTCCTTCTGATGCACCTTCCTCTCCTACACAACCTGCGATGCTGAAAACTACATTTCTCATGCTCTCCTACAGTTCAGGTACTGGCTGTGAGGCGGAGGTGTGGCTCAGTTATTCTCTGTTGGTGTGAACCCAAGAGGAGTGGAACTTCCTTACAGCCAACAGGTGTTGCTAAAAACAGTATATTCCTGAAGTCTGCAGTTTCACCAGTGTCTTCCTTATTCTCCTAGAGCTCATGACTTTTCTGGCAAAGTAGTTCTGCACTAATTCTGGGAGTTGTTCCCAGAAGTTCAGTGTTAGAGTCTAATGCTTCATTATTTAAAAGCTGTGTAAGCACATGCCTGTCTGAAATCTGCGTTTGTTTAAAACAGATAAAGTAGTTTCTGTGAATTGCATCTAGACCCCCTGATCTCAGGGCTTCCCAAGTGGTACTAGTGGTAAAGAACGCGCCTGCCAGTGCAGGAGACATGGATTTGATCAGGAAGATACCCTGGAGGAGGGCCTGGCAGCCCACTCCAGTATTCTTGCCTGGAGAATCCCATGGACAGAGGGGCCACAGGGTGGACACGACTGCAGTGAGTGAGCGCTGCTCCATCCACTCCATCCTTAACCTTGTCTTCTCTCCTGCTCAGTACCTTTTTTACTCACCTTTAACTGACTCCCCATCTCACTCCCTAGAGAATCTGCTGCAAACATTTTCCACTTCTGCCATCATGACTTTGAGCATGTAACCTCGCTTCACAGTTTACTAAGAAAATAGTCCACCACCACATATTCCCTTAAGCTTTCTACTGCCGCTGAGGTATGTTTCCTGTGTTTTTACCCAGCCTCTCCTTGGATTCTCTCATAAGTTCACCTCCTCCCTCAAGCTGACCCTTTATTTAACTCATGATTTCCCATCCTCTCACTGCCTCCGAAACCTTGGTCTGTCAATGTACTCCTTTTCCTGCATCTTTAATTTTTCGTCTCCCGTCTGTCTCTCCTTACCCTACTAATATATGCAAGATGCTTTGGCCGTAACACTTATTTTATTAGTTGGGGCATCTGGTATTTAGCTCCCTGACCAAGGATCAAACCCAGGCCCCCTGCATCGGGAGCTTGGAATCTCAGCCGCTGGGCCACCAGGGAAATCCCTGGCCATATAATTTAAATAAAACAAAAACTCTTTACATTTCTTCCCTCAAATATTGCTCTTCTTTTCACCATCAAGTTTTGCAAACGTTAGTTGCCCTTACTGCTTTCATCTCCTCACTATCCAGTGACTTCTCAACTTGCTACTGATGATGCTGCCGCATAGAACACCAGTGACCTGTAAGTTTGCACACTCGGGTATTTTTCCCAAAAGCACAGGTTTCAGTGAGGAATTTTGTGCTGGTTCTGCCAGTTATTGATTCCAATTCCCATTTTACCCCTCTGAAAATTGTGGATGATAATAGCATGTTCTTTCCCCAGAGTACTTACTGGATGGCATGTAAAGGGCTTAGCATATTTCCTTGGATGTGATAAGTACTTGATAAATATTAGCTAATGATACAATACCAATAATAGTCCTTGCGGAATGTGAGTGTTGGCAGTTCTCACTTTCCTAAATAGATTGGCTTCGCTCTGATCATATGATCTATAAAGGCAGGATTAGCAGCCTCAGCAGACTCAAACTTTAAACCAGATTTTGGCTTTTCTTGGTATTCTTTTCCATGGTCATCTGTCCATCAAACAAGGCCAGACCCCAGTGACCCATCTCCCCAAGGCTGTTATATCAAAAATGTGGGCTTGTGTATCATTTACTTGTTAACTCAAAGGCACATTCAGAAAAACCAGTGGTTAATTATTATTGATTAAATGCTCAGAAAGACCCAAAATTTTGTCAACCCTACCATTTTACCATAATTTCTAACTTATTGCCTCAAAAAGTAAAGCTTTGAAAGAATACCCAGTATCTACAGATGAGCATATGGGTCTTTTCCTCAAGTCAAAAGTATTCTGCACATATACCTTCTGAAACATGTTTCCTTTCTTCTTTTCCTTGACTGTTCTATTTGCTGAAAGATCTTGATTACCTAAGGATCTATCAACTCTATTTCTGCCTCTCCCTTACTAATTCCATCATTTTCATAGTTCCTGTGTGTGTGCATGCTAAGTCACTTCAGTCATGCCCTACTCTTTGTGATCCTATGGATCGCCAGGTTCCTCTGTCCCTGGGATTCTCTAGGCAAGAATACTGGAGAGGGTTGCTGTGCCCTCCTCCAGGGGATCTTTCCAACCCAGGGATCGAACCCACATCTCTTGTGTCTCCTGCATTGGCAGGCGGGTTCTTTACCACTAGCGCCACCTGAGAAGCACTTCATAGTTCCTGCTGCTGCTGCTGCTAAGTCATTTCAGTCGTGTCCGACTCTGTGCAACCCCATAGACAGTGGCCCACCAGGCTCCGCCGTCCCTGGGATTCTCCAGGCAAGAACACTGGAGTGGGTTGCCATTTCCTTCTCCAATGCATGACAGTGAAAAGTGAAAGTGAAGTAGCTCAGTCGTGTCTGACTCTTAGCGACCCCATGGACTGCAGCCTACCAGGCTCCTCCATCCATGGGATTTTACAGGCAAGAGTACCTACTCTCACCCAAATGCCTCCACACACTTCATTACCCTGATCTCTTCTGAAAGGCAGTTTCACATTTGAACAGTTTACTCAATTTCTCCACCTGGATATCTGCTTTACCTTCAAACCCAACCCCTACAGACCCATAACCCCTACAGACCCATACCACTTCATTGATATTTCACTAATGAAATTTACTACTTTCTGTTTGTATAATCTTTTATTCTTGTTTGATCTCCCAGATGAGACTGTGAGATCCTTGAAGTCAGAGTCTATATTCAGTTCCTCCTATGCCCTTAACAAGCTTACTGTCACTTCCTGTATAGAGTAAGTGCTTGATATCTATTCAATGATGGGCTGAATGACTGATAGTTATGATAGCAAATGATGTGAATGTTGTACATAAAAATGTCACTAATACTTGTTCTTTTTTGAATCTTTTTAGAACTTGACCCCAAATTAACAGGTAAATGAGGGACTGAAAAAAAATTTTTTTTCATTGACTAAATAAGGCGAAGAAAAACTAGATTACATAACATGTAACTTGCAGACTAACATGAAAAGAAATATATCAAAAATATAGAAACATGCAAATAAGCCATTTATAGACTGGCAAAGCTAAATGTTAACTAAGATTTGAGAAATGCCAAATCTACTTAAGTAACCACACAAATATTAATTAAAACAGGGAGGTACCAATTTATAGATATCATCATCATAAAATTGAAACATTGGATGTCTAAAGTCATTAACAGTGTGGGTTAGAAACCATAACACAATACTGATAGTATAATTATTGGATGGCCATTGTGGAATGCAAACTGATAATTTCTAGTAAACATGATTATGCAAATATATTCTGACCTACCAATTCCATTGCTGGGTTTTAATCCAAAGAAATTTTTCTACAGATCCAAAAGGTGATATTTGAAGATGTTCCTCTCAGTGTTGTTTATAATATCATAGAAGTAGAGGCGGCAGTAAAAGTGATGACTCTATGGCAGTATAGACAAGCCTTAAAAAGATGAGTGAAAATTGAACAATGTATGTAACATAATGCTATTTTTATACTTGAACACAAAAAAAATCTGTGTATTTTTCAAACAAAAATATATATCTACACAAAGATACAGTCAGCTCATTAGCATAAGTGCCCTTGGCTAGCAGGAATGTAACTGGGAAAAAAATTCATGAAGACACATCAAAAGCCTTAAAGGATCATTTTCTCCTATGAATCCTACTTCTAGGAGTTTCTCCTAAAAAAAAAAAAAAAGAAAAAGAAAAACAACATTATGCCCATGAAGATGAAAAGCAGTTTTTCTTTAAGGCAAAAATTGGAGTATCCAGTAAAAGAAAAATAGTTTTAAAACTGTAGTACAGCCATATTCTTAAATACATACTACAATCATGTTTTCAGAGACTACTTAATGACTTGGGAAAATATATTCCTTAAAAAAAAGCAAGCATGCCATACAACAGAGATTCTTCCAGTTTAAAAGAAGTATATAGATGCACAGAAAATAGGGGGAAAATGTTTCATTTAAAAGGTTACATTGTGAGAGATTTTAATTTCCCAAATTGTTTGTGATGAATTGTGTTCTTCTTACCAGAATTACATGTGTATACAGATTTAGATCATGGCATCTGGTCCCATCACTTCATGGCAAATAGATGGGGAAACAATGGAAATACTGACTGACTTTATTTTGGGGGGCTCCAAAATCACTGCAGATGGTGACTGCAGCCATGAAATTAAAAGATGCTTGCTCCTTGGAAGAAAAGTTATGACCAACGTAGACAGCATATTAAAAAGCAGAGACATTACTTTGCCAACAAAAGTCCATCTAGTCAAAGCTTTGGTTTTTCCTATAGTCATGTACGGATGTGAGAGTTGGACTATAAAGAAAGCTGAGTGCTGAAGAATTGATGCTTTTGAACTGTGATGTTGGAGAAGACTCTTGAGAATCCCTTGGACAGTGAGGAGATCCAACCAGTCTATCCTAAAGGAAATCAGTCCTGAATATTCATTGGAAGGATTGATGCTGAAGCTGAAACTCCAATACTTTGGCCACCTGATGTGAAGAGCTGACTCATTTGAAAAGACCCAGATGCTGGGTAAGATTGAGGGCAGGAGGAGAAGGGGACAACAGAGGATGAGATGGTTGGATGGCATCACTGACTCAATGGACATGAGTTTGAGGAAACTCCAGGAGTTAGTGATGGACAGGGAAACCTGGCGTTCTGCAGTCCACGGGGTCTCAAAGAGTCAGACATGACTGAACTGAACTGAACAGACTTAGATACGGTTATAGATATAACTTTACCAGGTTGAATATCTTTTCATGTAAGATTCACTGTACCTCTTATTTAAAGTGCTATAACTAAGCAATCTATCAGCTGAACCATCAGCTGAAGTCATTCAGCCAGTATTAGCTCTACTGAATATTTATAGATTGGAAAATGGTATTTAATTTACTTGAAAGGGATGTATTTTTTGCTATCTAAGTTTATCTTTTCCGCATCTCTGAATGTGGAAAAAAAATCACAGGGTTACACATAGAAGCCAGTCTTGACTATCACATGCGTAGCTGGGGACTCCACAAAATAACCCTCTAAATAAGGCCTATATTATTTCAACTGCAACCAGCTCACCTCTCTTTGCTTAGAGTGACACCAAGATGCTCCCTAGGTATCTAAAAGACAGGAACAAGAACAAGTACATTATCGGATTCCTTATTTTCATCCTTTCCAGTATTTTATCAGGGAAACAATGCATACTTGGTTAGTTTCAGGGAAAAAAAGAAACTTTACTAAGAAAGAGTTAAAACAGCATCTCAGTTTTCAGAGTCAGGATCCATTGTATTCCCTACCTTGGTTCCCTAGTTGATGTACACTTAGAGAGCTTTTGTAAACTAGTTGCTATTGTGTTTAATTGAAAAACTAGCACACGATGATTGAACTCGTGCTCAAGATGGTGCAGTAACTTCAGCCTTTGACTACCCCATTAGTTGCAAACCCATGGCAATGGTAGATAAGACAAGAAAACCTCATAGGGCTTTGTCTACATAAATAATTTGGTTAAGGATATATTGATATTCATAAGGCCACATAAGATAGAGGGAATTATTGATGGAGCTTTAGAATGAAGGATAGAGAAGAGGTACTTACATACATGTTTATTGCCAAGCAGTAAATGTGAATACTCTTTCTTTACACTATGCAGGCACCATCCCTTCCTGTATATGACCAGAAACCACCCCTTCATGTTCTTTAGTCTTAAATATGCTCTTTCTAGCTGATTTCAAATCTCCCATGACAGGAAAAAACATAGCTTTTTTGAATCTGTTTATTTTCATGAAGCAATAGATTTTCTTGCTCTACAGTGTCCTAATGTGTGTGCACGTCAGTCACTCAGTCATGTCTGACTCTTTGCAACCCCATGGACTGCAGCACGCCAGGCCTCCCTATCCATCACCAACTCCCGGAGTTCACTCAAACTCATCTCCATTGAGTCAGTGATGCCATCCAAACATCTCATTCTCTGCCGTCCCCTTCTCCTCTCACCTTCGATCTTTCCCAGCATCAGGGTCTTTTCAAATGAGTCAGTTCTTCACGTCAGGTGGCCAAAATATTGGAGTTTCAGCTTCAGCATCAGTCCTCCCAAAGAATATTCAGGACTGGTTTCCTTTAGGATGGACTGGTTGGATCTCCTCACTGTCCAAGGGACTCTCAAGAGTCTTCTCCAACATCACAGTTCAAAAGCATCAATTCTTCAGCACTCAGCTTTCTTTATAGTCCAATTCTCACATCCATACATGACTATAGGAAAAACCAAAGCTTTGGTTAGATGGACCTTTGTTGGCAAAGTAATGTCTCTGCTTTTTAATATGCTGTCTAGGTTATTCATAACTTTTCTTCCAAAGACCAAGTGTCTTTTAATTTCATGGCTGCAGTCACCATCTGCATTTATTTTGGAACCAAAAACTATAAAGTCTGTCACTGCTCCACTCTCTCCCCATCTATTTGCCATGAACTTATGGGACCAGATACCATGATCTTAGTTTTCTGAATGTTGAGTTTTGAGCCAACTTTTTCACATTCCTCTTTCACTTTCAACAAGGGGCTCTTTAGTTCTTCACTTTCTGCCATAAGGGTGGTGTCATCTGCATATCTGAGGTTATTGATATTTCTCCCGGCAATCTTGATTCCAGCTTGTGCTTTATCCAGCCCGGCATTTCTCATGATGTACTCTGCATAGAAGTTAAATAAGCAGGGTGACAATATACAGCCTTGACATACTCCTTTTCCTATTTAGAACCAGTCTGTTGTTCCGTGTCCAGTTCTAACTGTTGTTTCTTGACCTGCACACAGATTTCTCAGGAGGCAGGTCAGGTGGTCTGGTATTCCCATCTCTTGAAGAATTTTCCACAGTTTGCTGTAATTCACACAGTCAAAGGCTTGGGCATAGTCAATGAAGCAAAAGTAAACATTTTTCTGGAACTCTCTTGCTTTCTTGATGATCCAAAGGATGTTGGCCATTTGATCTCTGGTTCCTCTGCCTTTTCTAAAACCAGCTTGAACATCTGGAATTTCACAGTGCACATACTGTTGATGCCCTGCTTGGAGAATTTTGAGCATTACTTTGCTAGCCTGCGAGATGAGTACAACTGCGTGGTAGTTTCAGCATTCTTTGACATTGCCTTTCTTAGGGATTGGAATGAAAAGTGACCTTTTCCAGTCTTGTGGCCACTGCTGCGTTTTCCAAATTTGCTGGGATATTGAGTGCAGCACTTTTGCAGCATCATCTTTTAGGATTTGAAATAGCTCAAATGGAATTCCATCACCTCCACTAGCTTTGTTCGTAATAATGCTTCCTAAGGCCAGTTTGACTTTGCACTCCAGGATGTCTGGCTCTAGGTGAGTGATCACGCCATTATGGTTATCTGGGTCGTGAAGATCTTTTTTGTATAGTTCTTCTGTGTATTCTTGCCACCTTTTCTTAATAGCTTCTGCTTCCAGTAGGTCCATACCATTTCTGTCCTTTTTTTTGCCCATCTTTGCATGAAATCTTCCCTTGGTATCTCTAATTGTATTGAAGCGATCTCTAGTCTTTCCCATTCTATTGTTTTCCTCTATTTCTTTGCATTGATCACTGAGGAAGGCTTTCTTATCTCTCCTTGCTATTCTTTGGAACTCTGCATTCAATGGGTATATCTTTCCTTTTCTCTTTTGCCTTTTGTATCTCTTTTCTCAGCTATCTGTAAGGCCTCCTCAGACAACCATTTTGCATTTCTTTTTCTTGGGGATGGTCTTGATCACTGCCTCCCGTACAATGTCACAAACCTCCGTCCATAGTTCTTCAGGCACTCTGTCTATCAGATCTAATTCCTTGAATCTATTTGTTACTTCCACTGTATAATCGTAAGGGATTTGATTTAGGTCATACCTGAATGGTCTAGTGGTTTCCCTACTTTCTGCAGTTTAAGTCTGAATTTGGCAATAGGAATTCATGATCTGAGCCACAGTCAGCTCCCCGTCTTGTTTTTGCTGACTGTATAGAACTTCTCCATCATTGGCTGCAAAGAATATAATCAATCTGATTTTGGTATTGACCATCTGGTGATGTCCATCTGTAGAGTCTTCTCTTGTGTTGTTGGAAGAAGGTGTCAGTGCATTCTCTTGGCAAAAGTCTATTGGCCTTTGCCCTGCTTTATTTGTACTCCAAGGCCAAATTTGCCTGTTACTCCAGGTATCTCTTGACTTCCTACTTTTTCATTTCAGTCCCCTATAATGAAAAGGACATCTTTTTTAGATGTTAGTTCTAGAATGTCTTGTAGGTCTTCATAGATCCATTCAACTTCAGCTTCTTCAGCGTTACTGGTCGGGGCATAGACTTGGATTACTGTGATATTGAATGGTTTGCCTTGGAAATGAACTTACCTTCTTATCAAGTTGATTAGTGGCTAATATGTGGTTCACAGGAAAACAGTAGCATAGGATTAGAAGAATCTTGTATCCTAAGGTTAGAGAATAGGAATTGCTGGGAACTTGAAATATTCTAAACAAACTCCAGACTTCAGCAAGAATCATCAGTTCTTGCAGTAATCAAGGCTGCTGATTTATGCTACTTTTATGCTACTTCTTACAGTAGTTCAGAATCTATTTTCCTTTGTCAAATTTAAATTTTTTCAGTCTTCATGAAAGGACATTTCTATGATATCTGTTGTCCCAATATGATGCTGATTTGTGTTGGATTTTAAGATACTCTAGTCAACTGCCCATTTCGTTTCTCCAATCTTACAGATAGGCATGGATCAATGGTACCAAGTCAGCCTATTAATTTCTTGTAGCTGTTGGTCTAGGTTAACCTGAAAAAGGCTTGGAAGCTTGTAAAGTTTTAGCCTGTGTTTCAACTAACAACATTTTCTCTGTTTTTTTTTTGTTTAAAATAACTATAAAATTAAGTTGTTTCTTGCTCAAGTTACAGGTTAATGTCTTTATTAGTGTGTAATGTTTAAATGTTTATCCAAGATCAATATGCAAATAACCATTTTCAAAATCTTTTAATTTTCCTTTTATTTCTCAAAAATCTTATTGAAGAAAAGTGGATACATACACACACACATGACTCAGCCTGCACACCTCTTGAAAAGAATTGCCTGGCTCCTCTGTCTATTCTCTTTCTTTACCCAAATTGCTTCGTTCTCTTTGTCTTTTGGAGGGTCCTTTGCTCCCACCATTCTCAAAAAGGCTAATGTGTAACTGACTTATTGTTCTGTTGTGCAAGTATCATGAATCTCTTTTTTGTAGTGGTTTAGTCACTATGTCATGTCTGACTCTTTGCGACCCCATGGACTGTAGCCACCAGGCTCCTCTGTCCATGGGTTTCTCCAAACAAGAATATTGGAGTGGGTTGCCATTTTTTCCTCTGTGATATCTTCCCAGCCCAGGGTTCGAACCTGAGTCTCCCGTATTGCAGGCAAATTCTTTACCAAAGTAACCCTGACATCGTAATATGCAAATTACTATTCAAGTCTATTTACTTGTCAGAATGGACCTGACAAAAAGAGGCTAGACTCCTTGAAATCTTTTTTTTTAAATGAGCAGAAAGTTGATCTATTGGAACTTAAACCTGTGAATACGCAGCATGTGTTAATAAAACTGAAGACAATATTGAGATGTTATCTTCAATAATTCAGCGTGCATGTTCAGTATCCACATGCATATAAGAGTGATGAGAGGTACACTTATCACAGTAAATAGACATTTAAATGTTACCCTGTTGGCCTTATTACTTTATTCAATTACTCTGCCATTTTTACAGATTGAACAACAGAGTTGAAGGAAAACATAACCTTAAGATGGTAAAGGGAATTCCCTGGTGATCCAATGGTCAGGACTCTGCAGTTTCACTGCCCCATGCGGAACAGCCAAAAACTAAAATGAAATAACTAAGATGATGAAAAAAATATCAGAAGTATAGCTGGAACTCCTTCTTAAGGAAAGTGATTTTGTGACGCACAATTTGAAATGGCAGCAATTAGTTTCTTAGTGGGACTAATCACTTGCACATAGAGAAAACATATCATTTTAGATACAGAATCAGCCTTTGATTTGATCAGCAAATTCCTAATTTGAAGAAAGAAAAATAGCTTCAGAGCCTGGGTGGGCCAGAGTAGTGAACCATGAATGTAAAATGCTGAGCCTTTGATTGAGAATACAAATAATTATTAACTTATACCACATAGTGTTTCTCCTTTGTTTCTCTCTCTTGCTCTGTGTCTGCAGGGTATTATTCACTTTAACTGTGGGGTGGCGGACAAGCAAGGGCGGGGCCCTGATCCTGGATTATCTCTGTTAACAGGGAATTCTGAATACCTTATTAAATGCAGATTCCTCTTGTTAGAGGGGTAAGAAAACCATAGATGTCAGCTGTGGACAGAATATAGTAACATTTGGGAGATTCTAAGACACCTTGTTTCTTTTTTTTTTGCTTCATTGTCCACTTTTACTAATTGTTTTATTAAGCAAATTATATATATATATATTTTGAAAATATACATAATGTGGATTGTTTTTTTAAATCAACCATAATCCTGTTACACTGAGATACTGATTGTTTGTTGAAGATGTAATGTCTAATTTTCACAGTGTGTTAAAGCTTTTCTTTAGGAAATCAAGTCTCTGTTCTTTAGCTTGCTTATAATAGGAAAAAATAAAAAGAAATCTCCTTAATGTCCAGCTATAAGGAATCCAGTAATGAGAAATGTTGTTATGTGTAAGTACCTATGTGTTTATATGCCCGAGGCTTATTTAAATGGTATCAGGCTATACATATTGTAAGATCTCTTGTTTCTGATTCCTTTTTTTCTAAAATGACAAGTACCTGTATGTTCAAAAACTAAACATGGACACATTCAGTTTTAGGTAATAAGGTTTTCATGGCAAAATTACCGTTGACATTCTGCAGTCTTTTTTTTTTTCAGACTTTTTATTATGGAATCAATTTTATTTAAGTAATTCTATCCCTTTCCAGTGATATAAAGCACCGTTATCTCAGTTTTGTTTACGTATTCATTTATTTTCGGCTGTGCTGGGTCTTCATTGCTGCACGCGGGCTTTCTCTAGTTTCAGAGAGCAAGGGGCTGCTCTGTAGTTGGAGCGCCTGGGCTTCCCTTGCTGTGGAGCCTGAGCTCTGGGGTGTGCGAACTTCAGTAGGTGCATCTTGTGGGCCCTGGAACATGGGCTCAGTAGTTGTGGCACACGAGCTCAGTTGCTCCCTGGCATGTGGAATCTTCCTAGACCAGGGATGGAACCCATGTCCCCTGCATTGGTAGATGGATTCTTAATCACTGGACCTCCAGAGAAGTCCTCACTTGCTTAGTAAAAGAGAAAGGTATATTTGGCTAAGCATATTTTCTGAGAGTCAAAACATTGAAATTTGATGGAGTGACATTTTGGACTTTAGAAAAATGTATTCCATTTAAACTTGAAGAAACTCTGCCTGAATATACAGACATACAGACTAATATGGACCTTGAGAGCTTGTTTGGAGGTTCTAGCAGGGGAGGGCAGCTACTCGTATACCCTTGACCAAAGACGGGTCCTCCTCTATTGGGGATGGTCTTCTTTGACCAGGCGTGCGGCTTCGGGAGGGATGCACATGGAGCGGTGAGGGAGAAAGGGGACACCCGCCTAGCCAGGCAGACCAACTGAATCAACCCTGGCGATCAGTGGGGTGACAATTCTTCAGCAAAAAATCAATATATACTCTCAGCCTGTTTCCTTTCATGGAAGAATTAGTCTAAATACTAGTTAGTCCGCAATATATTGTGTGTGTCAATTGAAGGAATAAACTTCCTAACAGAAATGAGGGTTAAAGAGCACTTAATGTTTCTGCATCTGGGGACGCAATTGTCAGAACAAATCTCCCAGCTCAGGTCCTTAACATCTAGAGGAATTATGTTTGCTGAGTACTTCACTGAGACAACAAATGGGTAAATTAACTGCAACCTTGTTATGAGCAGTTTGTTTTCAGGTAATCTAAACAAGGACCAGCAATGATGCCCAGTGTTGATCTGTGGTTCACCTCTGCGGTTATTTATGAACTAGTGCCCAGAGGGATTTTCATGGGTCATTGTCTTAGTGGTATGCCTCTGACCCAACCTTTATTCCTCATTTTACTTTGACCTGCATTTATCTGGCCATTTTCAAATACTAACACTTATTTAGTAATTGTAGAGAACTTGAGTCACTGTGGGTAACTATCTTATGTTCTTTCCTTAGATAATAGGTTTTCTGTTTCTTGGCACAGGTTTGTTTTTTTTTTTTTTTTTGCCTTCTCTGTTTTAATCTTGTCCCTGATTTACATTATTCAAAAGTGTATACCTCAAGACATGTAGGAAGAAGACTCCTGGGTTATGTTCTGTCTCTATGATTTTCCCCTCTTCTTGTCTGTTTCCTAAAATTTGGAAAGGGACTATACAATCTACCATGGATATAGGTAGAGAGAGAAAGAAATCTTTAAACCCAGAGCTGTGTGGAAATCTTTTCAAATTTTTCATTTATTCTCATTCACGTTAAAGGTCCCTGCTGCCAAGAAAGTGTTTTCCATGGTGGAGAGAATTTCATGAGTATGTGTACAGGTATGATCATTAATAAGGTGATCCATGATCCATGTCTCTTACC
Source organism: Oryx dammah (assembly GCF_014754425.2). Lineage (NCBI taxonomy): Eukaryota > Metazoa > Chordata > Mammalia > Artiodactyla > Bovidae > Oryx > Oryx dammah. Next base: position 11,662,679 of record NW_024070196.1, read on the forward strand.
GAAAGAATAATTTTGTCTGGAATCTTTTGTATCAGAAATAGAACACATCATCAGAAAGGTCAACTTTAGATGTATGATATAGAGGTTTTGAGGTGTGGGTATATTTTAAAGTACAAAGAACAGATTTTTAAAGTTTTTATTTGTTCATTTTTGACCACACTGGGTCTTTGCTGCTTTGCACTGGCTCTCTCTAGTTGTGGGGCGTGGGGTTCTCACTGCAGTGGGTTCTCTTTTTGTGGAGCACAGGAGAGTGTGGAGCACAGGTGTGCAAGTTTTAGTAGTTGTGGGTCCGATAGACCCAGTTGTCCCATGGCATGTGGGATCTTCCCAGACCAGGGATCAAACCCATGACTCCTGCATTGGCAGGTAGACTGTCAACCACTGGGCCACCAGGGAAGACCTAAAGAACGGATTCATGTTTTAAAAATTCTCATCTTGACCTGGATTGTAGGGAAAATGAAAATGGAGATTTAAAGTGTTATATATTCTTAATACCAGTTATTCAGCCATACATGCTTTGTAAGATTTAAAAAAGAGCAACAACTTTCATTCACTTGAAAAAATTTTATCAAATGCAAACTAAGTGTTATATATCATTTTAGATGTGATGGAATCAGTGAAGAAGATAAGCTCCAGACCTTACTTTCTGGGAAATTGCCAGATAATTAACAAATAGCTTAACAAATAAAAAAAAAAAAACAGATACTTAAAAACAAGAAAGAAAAATAAAAGACAGTAAGGAGATAGAGAAGATCAGGGTGTGCTAGATAAAGTGGGTTTGGGAAGGCCTATCTATGGAAGGAGAGCATCCAGGAAGATGGAAGAGATGCACGAAGGCTGGAGGCAGGAAAAGGCATGATTCTTGAAGGACAGCAATGAATATTTAGGACTGATTTCCTTTAGGATTCACTGGCTTGATCTCCTTGCTGTCCAAAGGACTCTCAACAGTCTTCTCCAACACCACAGTTCAAAAGCATCAGTTCTTTTGTGCTCAGCCTCCTTTATGGTCCAACTCTCACATCCAGACATGACTACTGGAAAAACCATAGCTTTGACTACATGGACATTTGTTGGCAAAGTGATGTCTCTCCTTTTAATACGATATGTAGGTTCGTCATAGTTTTCTTCCGTGGAGCAAGCATCTTTTAATTTCATGACTGCAGTCACTGTCTGTAGTGATTTTGGAGCTCAAGAAAATAAAGCCTGTCAGTGTTTCCATTGTTTCCCCATCTATCTTCCATGAAGTGGTGGGACCAGATGCCTTGATCTTACTTTTTTGAATTTTGAGTTTTAAGCCAGCTTTTTCACTCTCTTCTTTCACCTTCATCAACAGGCTCTTTAGTTCCTCTTCACTTTCTGCCATAAGGGTGGTGTCATCTGTGTATCTGAGGTTATTGATATTTCTCCCAGCAATCTTGATTCCAGCTTGAGTTATATCCAGCTCAGCATTTTGCATGATGTACCCTGCATATAAGTTAAATAAGCAAGGTAACAATATACAACCTTGCTGTTCTTCTTTCCCAATTTAGAACCAGTCCCATGTCCGATTATAACTGTTGTTTTCTTGACATGTATACAGGTTTCTCAGGAGGCAGGTCAGGAGCTCTGGTATTCCCATCCTTTGAAGAATTTTCCACAGTTTGTTGTGATACACACAGTCAAATGCTTTACATAGTCAATAAAGCAGAAGTAGATGTTTTTCTGGAATTCCCTTGCTTTTTTCTATGATCCAATGGATGTAGTCTTCTTTCAGATTTCCAGTTTGACTTCTGGTTCCTCTGCCTTTTCTAAATCCAGCTTGAACATCTGAAAGTTCTCCGTTCGCATACTGTTGAACCCTAGCTTGAAGGATTTTGAGCATTACCTTGCTAGCGTGTGAAATGAGATCAATTTCCATCATTCTTGGCAAAACTCTGTTAGCCTTTGCCCTGCTTCATTTTGTACTCCAAGGCCAAATTTGCCTGTTACTCCAGGTATCTCTTGACTTCCTACTTTTTTTCCTACTTTTCCTCTATGATGAAAAGGATATCTTTTGGGGTGTTAGTTCTTCATGACCCATATAACCAGTTCTTCAAAAAGATCTTCATGACCCAGATAACCACGATGGTGTGATCACTGGACTAGAGCCAGACATCCTGGAATGTGGAATCAAGTGGGCCTTAGGAATCATCACTACAAACAAAGCTAGCAGAGGTGATAGAATTCCAGTTGAGCTATTTCATATCCTAAAAGATGATACTGTGAAAGTCCTGCACTCAATACACCAGCAAATTTGGAAAACTCAGCAGTGGCCATAGGACTGGAAAAGGTCAGTTTTCATTCTAATCCCCAAAAAAGGCAATGCCAAAGAATGCTCAAACTACCACACAATTGCACTCATCTCACTTGCTAGCAAAGTAATGCTCAAAATTCTCTAAGCCAGGCATCAACATTTTGTGCACTGTGAACTTCCAGATGTTCAAGCTGGTTTTAGAAAAAGCAGAGGGACCAGAGATCAAATGGCCAACATCCTTTGGATCATTGAAAAAGCAAGAGAGTTCCAGAAAAACATCTATTTCTGCTTTATTGACTATGCCCAAGCCTTTGACTGTGTGGATCACAACAAACTGTGGAAAAGTCTTCAAGAGATGGGAATACCAGACCACTTGACCTGCCTCCTGAGAAATCTGTATGCATGTCAAGAAGCAACAGTTAGAACTGGACATGGAACAACAGACTGGTTCCAAATCAGGAAAGGAGTATGTCGAGGCTGTATATTGTCAGCCTGCTTATTTAACTTCTATGCAGAGTACATCATGAGAAATGCCGGGCTGGATAAAGCACAAGCTGGAATCAAGATTGCCAGGAAAAATATCAATAACCTCAGATATGCAAATGACATCACCCTTATGGCAGAAAGCAAAGAAGAACTAAAGAGCCTGTTGTTGAACATGAAAGAAGAGAGTGAAAAAGCTGGCTTAAAACTCAACATTCAGAAAACTAAGATCATGGCATCTGGTCCCATCACTTCATGGCAAATAGATGGGGAAACAATGGAAATAATGACCGACTTTATTTTGGGGGACTCCAAAACCACTGCAGATGGTGACTGTAGCCATGCAATTAAAAGACACTTGCTCCTTGGAAAAAAGTTATGGCCAACCTAGACAGCATATTAAAAAGCAGAAACATTACTTTGCCAACAAAGATCTGACTAGTCAAAGCCATGTTTTTTTTTTTCAGAAGTCGTGTATGGATGTGAGTTGGACCATAAACAAAACTGAGTGCAAAAGAACTGATGCTTTTGAACTGTGGTGTTGGAAAAGACTCTTTTTGAGAGTCCCTTGAACTGCAAGGAGATCAAAACAGTCAATCCTAAAGGAAATCAGTCCTGAATATTCATTGGAAGGACTGATGCTGAAGTTGAAACTCCAATACTTTGGCCACCTGATGTGAAGAACTGACTCATTGGAAAAGACCCTGTTGCTGGGCAAGATTGGAGGCAGAAGGAGAAGGGGACGACAGAGGATGAGATTGTTGGATGACATCATCGATTTGATGGACATGAGTTTGAGCAGGCTTCTGAAGTTGGTGATGGACAGGGAAGCCTAGCGTGCTGCAGGCCACGGGGTTGGCAAGAGTCGGACATGACTGAGCAACTGAACTTAACTGAACTGAACTTGAACATTCTTTGGCATTGCCCTTCTTTGAGATTAGAATGAAAACTGACCTTTTCCAGTCCTGTGGCCACTGCTGAGTTTTCCAAATTTGCTGGCATACTGAGTGCAGCACTTAAACACATTTTGTAGAGCCCTGTAAACCAAAGTAAAAGCAGGTTCATTCCCAGTGTAAGAAGAAATCACAGGAGGGCTGAAGTCAGAGAAGAGAATGTGATTCGAACTAAGTCTTGGCTTTCAAAGATCATTCTAGTTGCTGTGTTAAGATGAGCCTATAGAAAATCAAGCTGGGAGCAGGGAATCAAATCGAAAGCCTATATCTGTATCTAGATGAGAGATGAGTACAGCTCGGATTAGGATATTAGCAATGAAGTGGTGAGAAATGGTCAGTTTCCGTTTCATGATATTAGTATTTGAAAGTGGCCAGACAAATGCAGGTCAAAATAAAATGACAAATAAATGGTGGGTCAGAGACACACATCTAAGACAATGACCCGTGAAGATTGTGTCAGATACTGATTCACAAATTACCATACCCTCAAGACGGGGGCTTGGAGATTAACTACAAATCAACACTGGGCATATATTTACAAAGTAGAAACCATAGAATTGGCTAATGCACTAAATATGAGGCAGAGAGAAAGAGAGATTCAAGAATGACTCCTAGTATTTGGCCTGAACATTGAGATGTATGGACATCCCATTTACTGAAAGGGAGAACTCTGAGGGAGGAAGAAGTTTAAAGAATGAAATCAATTTTAAAAAAAATCAGAAGCTGAGCTCCATATGTTGCAGTGTATCTCATATTTTTTAAAGACTTATTTTACTATGAAATAAAATCTCCACCCAGAAAACAACATAAAACACAGATGTACAGTTTAACAAATAGTAATAAAACAAACAACTGTATACACACTACCTGGGTCCCCAATGTTTTAAAATCTTCCCTGATGGTGTAATACATAGCCAGAGTTGAAAATGACTACTTGGTGATGGTTGCAAATTTAATAAGCAATTACAGTCTCTGAGATAACTTTGGAACAATTTTTCTTCAGACCAGAGGTTAGGATTAGATGAATTTGGACAATTCTTTTGAGTCTGTGATGAAGTGAAGCAAACTTAGAATATTAGATTAGATTAATCTAATTAGAAATTTAAATTAATTAGAATGTTCAGTTGTGAGATGTGGTAGTTAATTGGTGTTTCTGGTCAAAACTTGTTCTGATTCTTAGAGTTAAGAATGCTTTGAGAAGGAATACAGTGCTTCTGATTATAGTAACACAGGCAGAATAATCCTTTGTGCCCCTTTACCACTGTTGAAAATTATATCTATATGATACAATAATATTATTTTCAGTATTATGGTTGTGCTGCTTGGTGGGTAGGGCTAAAAGTGTTTGAATCTCTTCTGGGTTAAATATACAATAATACCTCTTTGAACCAATAAAATTAGAACCATTAACTAGATCATACAACCCCCTTCTTAATCTTTATTTCTACAACTGATACAATAGCCTGAGTGGTGGCCATACTTTCAGAATTTTATTTTTTATTTTTATTTTTACTTTATTTTTAATTTATTTATTTATTATTTTACTTTACAATTCTGTATTGGTTTTGCCATACATTGACATGAATCCACCACGGGTGTACATGCATTCCCAAACCTGAACCCCCCTCCCACCCCACCTCCCCACAACATCTCTCTGGGTCATCCCCACGTACCAGCCCCAAGCGTGCCATATCCTGCATCAGACATAGACTGGCAATTCGATTCTTACATGATATTATACATATTTCAATGCCATTCTCCCAAGTCATCTCACCCTCTCCCTCTCCCACTGAGTCCAAAAGTCCGTTATACACATCTGTGTCTTTTTTGCTGCCCTGTATACAGGGTCATCATTGCCATCTTTTAAATTCCATATATATGTGTTAGTATACTGTATTGGTGCATTTTTCTTTCTGGCTTACTTCACTCTGTATAATCGGCTCCAGTTTCATCCATCTCATCAGAACTGATTCAAATGTATTCTTTTTAATGGCTGAGTAATACTCCATTGTGTATATGTACCACAGCTTTCTTATCCATTCATCTACTGATGGACATCTAGGTTGTTTCCGTGTCCTGGCTATTATAAACAATGCTGCGATGAACATTGGGGTACATGTGTCTCTTTCAATTCTGGTTTCCTCAGTGTGTATGCCCAGCAGTGGGATTGCTGGGTCATAAGGTAGTTCTATTTGCAATTTTTTAAGGAATCTCCACACTGTTCTCCATAGTGGCTGTACTAGTTTGTACCAACAGTGTAGGAGGGTTCCCTTCTCTCCACACCCTCTCCAGCATTTACTGCTTGCAGATTTTTGGATCGCAGACATTCTGACTGGTGTGAAGTGGTACCTCATTGTGGTTTTGATTTGCATTTCTCTAATAATGAGTGATGTTGAGCATCTTTTCATGTGTTTGTTAGCCATCCGTATGTCTTCTTTGGAGAAATGTCTATTTAGTTCTTTGGCCCATTTTTGATTGGGTCGTTTATTTTTCTGGAATTGAGCTGCAGGAGTTGCTTGTATATTTTTGAGATTAGTTGTTTGTCAGTTGCTTCATTTGCTATTATTTTCTCCCATTCCGAAGGCTGTCTTTTCACTTTGCTTATATTTTCCTTTGTTGTGCAGAAGCTTTTAATTTTAATTAGGTCCCATTGGTTTATTTTTGCTTTTATTTCCAGAATTCTGGGAGGTGGATCATAGAGGATCCTGCTGTGGTTTATGTCGGAGAGTGTTTTGCCTATGTTCTCCTCTAAGAGTTTTATAGTTTCTGGTCTTACATTTAGATCTTTAATCCATTTTTGAGTTTATCTTTGTGTGCAGTGTTAGAAAGTGATCTAGTTTCATTCTTTTACAAGTGGTTAACCAGTTTTCCCAGCACCACTTGTTAAAGAGATTGTCTTTACTCCATTGTATATTCTTGCCTCCTTTGTCAAAGATAAGGTGTCCATATGTGTGTGGATTTATCTCTGGGCTTTCTATTTTGTTCCATTGATCTATATTTCTGTCTTTGTGCCAATACCATACTGTCTTGATGACTGTGGCTTTGTAGTAGAGCCTGAAGTCAGGCAGGTTGATTCCTCCAGTTCCATTCTTCTTTCTCAAGATTGCTTTGGCTATTCGTGGTTTTTTGTATTTCCATACAAATCTTGAAATTATTTGTTCTAGTTCTGTGAAAAATATCGCTGGAAGCTTGATAGGGGTTGCGTTGAATTTGTAAATTGCTTTGGGTAGTATACTCATTTTCACTATATTGATTCTTCCAATCCATGAGCATGGTATATTTTTCCATCTATTAGTGTCCTCTTTGATTTCTTTCATCAGTGTTTTATAGTTTTCTATATATAGGTCTTTAACCCTAAGTATTTTATTCTTTTTGTTGCAATGGTGAATGGAATTGTCTCCTTAATTTCTTTTTCTACTTTCTCATTATTAGTGTATAGGAATGCAAGGGATTTCTGTGTGTTGATTTTATATCCTGCAACTTTACTATATTCATTAATTAGCTCTAGTAATTTTCTGGTAGAGTCTTTAGGGTTTTCTATGTAGAGGATCATGTCATCTGCAAACAGTGAGAGTTTTACTTCTTCTTTTCCAATTTGGATTCCTTTTATTTCTTTTTCTGCTCTGATTGCTGTGGCTAAAACTTCCAGAACTATGTTGAATAGTAGTGGTGAAAGTGGGCACCCTTGTCTTGTTCCTGACTTTAGGGGAAATGCTTTCAATTTTTCACCATTGAGGATAATGTTTGCGGTGGGTTTGTCATATATAGCTTACTTTTGTTAGAATTTGTCTTGGTCATCTAATAATACCATAAAGAGTATTCCAAAAAAGTAATTAGGACTTACAATTGGCTGTGTCTTAAATAAGAGACATTTGCTTCCAAATCCAACAAATGCTTCACTCTTTATATTTGGCAATCTCTTCTCTCCTCCTACTCTGTTCTCCTTCCTTTTTCAATGCCTCATATTTCATAATGGTCTTTATAGTATGGATATATAGTTCACATGTATGAAGCAAAAAGTCCAGAATGCCTAATACCTAATACCATACGATCTTATATTCCTTCCATATAAATGGCTCTGGCAATTGGGAACAGGGTGGGGTTGCTGCTGCTGCTAAGTCACTTCAGTCGTGCCCGACTCTGTGCGACCCCACAGAGAGCAGCCCACCAGGCTCCCCTGTCCCTGGGATTCTCCAGGCAAGAATACTGGAATGGGTTGCCATTTCCTTCTCCAATGCATGAAAGTGAAAAGTGAAAGAGAATTTGCTCAGTCATGTCCAACTCTTAGCGACCCCATGGACTGCAGCCTACCAGGCTCCTGCATCCATGGTATTTTCCAGACAAGAGTACTGGAGTGGGGTGCCATCGCCTTCTCCAATTGTGGGGTTAGGAGACAATATATTCTTACAAATGTAGTTAAAATCTAAGATTATTATATTTCATTCCAAAAGGGAAACTAGTCAATTTTTCAAAATAATTGCATGCTTTCTTTAAAATTACAAAACCCATGTATTTAGCATTTCACACAATAGAATTATTAATAACTTAAAATATGTCTTTTCACCAAAAGTTTCATGACACATGTTGGTAGTGCAGTAAAAAGTGTTGACTATACAAAAATTGTTTTTAAGGCTATCCATCACCATTTCTAGCAATGCCTAGGAAAAAGAGAAAGCCTATCAATCGAAAGGCACTGCATCACACACAATGTCAGCAGCACCCTCAGAAAGCATTGGAAGAGCCCATAACTCATCTAAGAGAATTCTCAGATGATCAGGGAGGAGAGGTCTCCTGGTGTATCTAGTCCATCTGGGAGCACTGACTGCAGGCCTGGAGCACCCGCTAAGTCTCTGGGGTTTACCTGCTCTGCACCCATCTGACGTTGGCCTGGCAGCTGTCTTCTTCAGTCATTTTTAACTTTGTGAGCAGCCAATGATGCATTAGGTCGTGCATGACAGAAGCTTAGGCTGATTTGGGGGTCCAGACTTCTGTATGTGTTTATGAAATAAATCTTGTTAATTGACATCTTCAAATCTTGTTTGTTTACTAATTCTTTATTGTTTTATCTATCAATCAATCTTTAGGAAAGTGCATTTATTAGTTTCTCCTCCAGTTTTATACATTTTTTAATGCATTTTGAAGTCAATTTATTGTCAGAGACATATTACTTAAGAATTGTTATATCTTTTGTTATCAAGAAATGAATGTTTTATCATTAAATAATGACATACCTTATCCTTAAAATTAATTTTTAAGATAAAGACTATTTGATATGATATTATATAGAAACTCCAGCTATCTTTTGTCATATTTCTGACTTTTTAAATTTGTTCCTCTTTTTTGTTTTCTCATTTTATTATTTACTGTTTTTTTTTTAGTAATCTTTGAAATTTTCATCTTTAGTAATCTTTGAAATTTTACCATGGTTACTTAACTTGAGAAAGCTTCAAGCTAACCAATATATTAACTCTTCTTTTCCCAAAATAAAAGTGTCTTAGGACAATTTTATTTCAATTGTCCTCTCCTCAGATTGTATTGATTTGTTTTTAACAGGATAACTTTGGCTTCTGTGGGGAGAATGGAGGCAGGAAGAGCAAATGTGAATATGATGAAACCAATCAGGAGGCATTGGCATTAGTCCAGGCAAATGATGATGGCAGCTGAGATTGATGGATTGGGTGCAGTGAGACAATTAGCTGCAATTGCTTCCCAGCATAAGATAGAAGCAGAGTACTGTTTCATGCTATGTAGCTGACTTCAGTGTTACCATAAATAATAGCTATTAATATTATTAATTGAAGGTCTCTATGGGTCACGGTATAGGACTTAAAATGCATTTCTCCTTTAATTCTCACAAGAATCCTGTAAGATAGATTTTTTTGTTTTACCCAGAGACCCAAGATTTCAGACTTAAGTGCTCGGCCACATTAGGAAGGCAAGAAGTCAGACCACGGTGTGGACAGCTGAGCCAAGGGTCTATGATTCATAACAGGAATAAAATCATCTCCTTGAGAACCAGAGATCTAATATCACCTTGCTTTTGTTTGTTTGTTTATGTTTCAGTAGTGGGTTGTTGTTGTTTTTTGGTTTTGGATTTTTTAGCTGCACCAAGATCTTAGTTCTCTGACCAAGGATTGACCCCTGGCCCTCAGCAGTGAGAGCATGGAGCCCTAGGCAAGTCCCTGCTTGTTTTTGTTATATTTCAAAGTAAGGTTAAATATCCTTGTCTTTCCATTCGTGAAACTACAAAGCATGTTATGGAATTGGAATAATGGTAAAAATAGAGAATTTTCTTTTGGGGCTATGTTAGGGTAGAAAGATAAGTATTTTATTTTTCTATGAATATACTCCATTATTTTATAAACATATGTAGTATCTATTTTGCATTTCATGATTACAACTCTAAGTTAATAGCTATTGAAGACTCTCCTTTGTATTAAAAGGGTGGAAGATTTGAAAGGATGTCCCACATTAAACAGTTTTATTGTCAGTAAATGTTAAGAATGATGAATAATGTTAGCGAGGTATTGATTATGCTGCTGCTGCTGCTGCTAAGTCACTTCAGTCGTGTCCGACTCTGTGCGACCCCATAGATGGCAGCCCACCAGGCTCCGCCATCCCTGGGATTCTCCAGGCAAGAACACGAGTGGGTTGCCATTTCCTTCTCCAATGCATGGAAGTGAAAAGTGAACGTGAAGTCGCTCAGTCGTGTTCAACTCTTAGCAACCCCATGGACTGCAGCCCACCAGGCTCTTCCATCCATGGGATTTTCCAGGCAAGAGTACTGGAGTGGGGTGCCATTGCCTTCTCCAGTATTGATTATAGATAGTCCTAATTTATAAATAGCCAGTGTCCCCAAAATTGGTTTGAAATTTCATATGCATATCCATGTAAAATAATAATTATAGTCAGCATATATAAAGTGTCTGCTATGTATTGGACAGTTTACTAGAAAATATGATTTTCTAGTCTCCCAGAAAATATTATAAAGTATGTTGATTACTCCCATTTTACGGATAAGGAAACTGAAACTGAAAGAGGTCAAATAACTTGCTGATGGTTATGCAACTTACAAATAGCAGAGTTGGGGTTTTAACCCAGATCAACTCCAAGTCTTGCCCTCTTCACACCAAAAAGCTCAAAAAGGCTACTGAAGTCATAAATGCAGCCAGGCTTAATGTATGAGATATGTCTGTATATTTGCCTTTCATACTCCCTCCAAAGATACCCTAGTGGGAATTAAATGTATCTCAGAAAAGAGGAAGGTAAATGAATTTTGGCAAAATAACTCAGAACTAGATCTCCCCGTCCTGTGTGACCATAGGATCATTTCTATACAGTTCAGTTCAGTTCAGTCGCTCAGTCGTGTCCGACTCTTTGTAACCCTATGAACTACAGCACGCCAGGCCTCCCTGTCCATCACCAATTCCCGGAGTCCACCCAAACCCACGTGCCAATGATGCCATCCAACCATCTCATCCTCTGTTGTCCCCTTCTCCTCCTGCCCTCAATCTTTCCCAACATCAGGATCTTTTCAAATGAGTCAGCTCTTCACATGAGGTGGCCAAAGTATTGGAGTTTCAGCTTCAGCATGTCTTTCCAGTGAACACCCAGGACTGATCTCCTTTGGGATGGACTGGTTGGATCTCCTTGCAGTCCAAGGGACTTTCAAGAGTCTTCTCCAACACCACAGTTCAAAAGCATCAATTCTTTGGTGCTCAGCTTTCTTTATAGTCCAACTCTCACATCCATACACGAGCACTGGAAAAACCATAGCCTTGACTAGACGGACCTTTGTTGGCAAAGTAATATATCTGCTTTTTAATATGCTGTTTAGCATATTTGGTCATAACTTTTCTTCCAAGGAGTAAGCATCTTTTCATTTCATTGCAGCAATCACCATCTGCAGTGATTTGGGAGCACAGAAAAATAAAGTCTGACACTGTTTCTACTGTTTCCCCATCTATCTGTCATGAAGTGATGGGACCAGATGCCATGATCTTCATTTTCTGAATGTTGAGCTTTAAGCCAACCTTTTCACTCTCCTCTTTCATTTTCATCAAGAGGCTCTTTAGTTCTTCTTCACTTTCTGCCATAAAGGTGGTGTCATCTGCATATCTGAGGTTATTGATATTTCTCCTGGCAATCTTGATTCCAGGTTGTGCTTCCTCCAGCCCAGCATTTCTCATGATGTACTCTGCATAGAAGTTAAATAAGCAGGGTGACAATATACAGCCTTGACGTACTCCTTTTCCTATTTGGAACCTATGTTGTTCCATGTCCAGTTCTAACTGTTGCCTCCTGACCTGCATACAAGTTCCTCAAGAGGCAGGTCAGGTGATCTGGTATTCCCATCTCTTTCAGAATTATCCACAGTTTATTGTGATCCACACAGTCAAAGGCTTTGGCATAGAAGACCAGGTCTAATTTATTTTTATACTTTCTATACTGACTTAGACATAATCGGGGTTCAATAAAGTATAATGAAGGGAAATCCTGATGACCAACATGAGGAGATCAGAAATACATTTTCCTAATAGACTGCACTGAAAATGTTTGAGGAAGACAGGATTACAAAGTTAGACAGCATTGCCATACATTTGCAAGGCTGAATCTGCCAGTTTTACGCTGCTGCTGCTGCTAAGTCACTTCAGTCACGTCCAACTCTGTGCGACCCCATAGACGGCAGCCCACCAGGCTCCCCGGTCCCTGGGATTCTCCAGGCAAGAACACTGGAGTGGGTTGCCATTTCCTTCTCCAATGCAGGAAAGTGGAAAGTGAAAGTGAAGTCGCTCAGTCGTGTCCGACTCTTAGCGACCCCGTGGACTGCAGCCCACCAGGCTCCTCCATCCATGGGATTTTCCAGGCAAGAGTACTGGAGTGGGGTGCCATTGCCTTCTCCGAGTTTTACACTAAATAGGGTATTTCCAGCTATTTCTTAAAATTACCAACAATCTTAGATCTTTCTGCTGAAACATAGGATACCATTGCCTAAAGTCCAGGGAATCCCTTGGCTGTCCAGTGGTTAGGACTACACACTCTCCCTGCCAAGGGCCCAGGTTCCATCCCTGGTCACAGAACTAGGGTCCCACAAGCTGAGTGATGTGGCCAAAAATAAATACATAAAAAAATCCAAACTGTTAATCATACCTTACTTGGCTCACCAAGGTTCTGAGCAGAAGGAAGAGCATGTCTGAAGACTCCCAAGGTGAGAAGGATCTGTTCTGTGAACAGAGAAGGTCAGTGTGGCCTCTCAACATTACTAATAATCAAAGAAAAGTGAGTCAAAATTTTTGAAAGATTGATAAACCATTTGGGATGAAATGTTTGGAAAGTGGGAAAACATACAATGTTGGCAGGAATGTAATAACTTTTTTGAAGGCAGGCTGGCTGCTGCTGCTAAGTCACTTTAGTCATGTCCAACTCTGTTCGACCCCATAGATGGCAGCCCACCAGTTTCCCCCGTCCCTGGGATTCTCCAGGCAAGAACACTGGAGTGGGTTGCCATTTCCTTCTCCAATGCAAGAAAGCAAAAAGTGAAAGTGAAGTCGCTCAGTCGTGTCCGACTCTTAGTGACCCCATGGACTGCAGCCTACCAGGTCCCTCCATCCATGGGATTTTCCAGGCAAGAGGACTGCAGGCTGGCAGCATGTATCAATTTTTGAAAGGTGTATAGTTTTGACTATGAAATGCCCTCGTTCAGATTTTAACCAAAGACAAGAACCACTCAAACACACAAAGACCCAGGTAGTCACGCACTATAATGTTATTTTTATTAGCAAGTATTTGGAAACTATTTAAATATTCATCATAGGGAATCAGTGGATTAAATTACAAAACTAAATGGGCTTTAGAAATGAATCTGTAGAACTATATTTATCATTGAATAAAAAGAAAAAATTTTAACACCACATTTTTTTTAACCTTATTTTATTTTGGAGTATAGCTGATTAGGGATTCCCTGATGGCTCAGATGGTACAAAATCTGCCTGCAGTGAAGGAGACCTGGGTTCGATCCCTGGGTCTGGAAGATACCCTAGAGAAGGGCATGGTTACCCACTCCAGTATTGTTGTCTGGGGAATTCCATAGACAGGGAACAGCAGGCTACAGTCCATTGGGTTGCAAAGGGTTGGACACGACTGAGCCACTCACACCTTCACCTTCCCCATAGCTGATTAACAATGTTGGGATAGTTTCAGGTCCACAGCCTAGCGACTCAGCCGGACACCTACATGTATCCATTCTCCCCCGTGCTCCCCTCCCATCCAGGGGCCACATGACATTGAGCAGAGTACCCTGCACTGTACAGTAGGTCCTTGTTGATTATGCATCTTGTATATAGCAGTCAACGCTACATTTACAGGTAATCCCATTTTGTAAAGAATGTGGTGTGGTTTTCCAGTCAAGAGAACACTGAAGCTTCAGATGATCTGAAACAAGGAAGAAAGTGATAATTCAGGGAGGAGGAAATTGGATCCAGAGGGACACAGAGGGAATATATAAATTGAAAATTTTAATGATAAATTTGTATTTGTAAGTTAAAATGAAATTCCAAACAGCAGTACCAGGAAAGATGAGAGAAAGGTTTTCAGTGTGTGGTCAGAGCTGGCCAAGGTCTTTATCCTGAGGAGTAAGGAGGCAGCGGGAAGCTTGAGACAACTGGAGAAGCTTACTACTGTTTTTAAAAAATTTTAGATGAAATAATGATATTAAGTTTTAATTATATACAACAAAGCCTGGTATGTACTGAAAAACTCGATCAGTTCCACAGTACAGCATTTTGTATTATTGTTGTTTAGCTGCCAAGTCATGCCCAACTCTTTTGTAATCCCGTGTACTGTAGCCCGCCAGGGCTCCCCGTCCATGGGATTTCCCACGCAAGAACACTGGAGAGGGTGGCCGTTTCCTTCTTCAGAAACTTATTGTTGAGTAAGCATATTAAAACTTTAAATGTAAGTATCACCATATATAGCTGCTTATAAGTCTAAAAAACATAATTTTAAGTGGACAAAGGACAGAATAATATAGAGAAAATAATACCATTCATTTAAAGCTTAAAAATTTATAAGAGCATACCCTATTCCTTAGAAGCTCAAAAGTTCTAGTAAAAAATATGAAAACATGAATAAAAATAATGCATACTAACCTCAGATAATGTAACTTCTGAAAATAAAGGGAAGAGAAAGGAGCCTGGGATCACGGAAGGGTACGAAGTTCTCTATAGCACATTTTATTTCCTACAGTAAAAATATGTATGTAAAGCAAATACAATAAAATGCTAACATTAATTAAATCTGAGGTGGGTATGTGAATTTTGCCCTTGTGATTTGTGGTCTCCACAAATTTGAGCAATGGGGTGGCCCTGAGTTGAATGAATGTCATCACAGCCATGGATACCTTCAAACTTCTGGGTGTGTAGTGAAATGAGACAGAAATGCGATTGAGGGCCCCACCAGGTGCTTGTCTTGGTGGGACTAGTGTACTTCAAGTCCTAATCTTGACTCTGTACATCAAGAAACGTGATTTTCCTCAGTTTACCCTGAGATCGGAGCTTCCCAAATGGTGCTAGTGGTAAAGAAACCTCCTGCCAATGCAGGGGATGGTAGAGACCAGGTTCAATTCCTGGGTCAGGAAGATCCCCTGGAGGAGGGCACGGTAACCCATTCCAGTATTCTTGCCTGGAGAATTCCATGGACAGAGTAGCCTGGTGGGCATACAGTCCATGCGGTTGCAGAGAGTCCAACACAACTGATGTGACTGAGGACGCACGCACCCTAAGCTGAGGATCAGACTTACAGCTCCTGAGTCACGCCAACCCAGCAGAGTAAAGGAATGCATTCATTAAAGAAACATACAACCTTTTCACTCAGACAGCCAACTCTGCTTTCATAGATTACACCCCTGGGAAACCAGCTTATAATCAAAGGCTTATTTAGTGACTGTGAAGTTTTTGTTCTTTGGCCAGGCAGCAGAACCTGTAGGGTTTTAGTTCCGTCGACCAGCAATGGAAGCCAGGGCCCTCTGATGTAGAAGCACAGAGTTCTAACCACTGGACCACCAGGGAATTCTTGAGCCAGGGATATTCTTAATAGTGTTATTGCATTGTGTTAGGTTAATTTATCCATTTCAAATAGAATTAATTAAATTCAGTGATTGTCCACAGAGTACCCTCCAAAATCCCATGAGACAGACCCAGCGATTGTGATGGGCTGTTGGTGCAACCTCTTCCTTGACAGCCCTGGAGATTTGATGACAGATACTTCATCTCTGCCTCTCCACTCTCCGACCTTCCTGGTGCCACACCTCTGGTGGTCCTTTCCTTGGACTAGCCCGAGTGCAGGGTGTTAGTTCAAAACTTTCTTGATGCTATTGCTTTCCATGTAACATGTGTTCACGTCACCCAAACAGAACCTGTGTCCCTAATTCTTTTTTGCCACACTTCACAGTCGCTTAGATTACAGTGGTAATTTTATTCATTTGTTGAGGCTTACTAGATGTATTCCTTTAAAATAAGGCAATTATTCTTTTTAAAAGTTGACTTTTTAATATTCATAATACATACACATCATATGAAATGCAACAAAAGGATGCACAGGGAAACCTCCACTTCCTTTCTTCCTTGTCACCTGTTTATTAACTTATTTTTCATCTTCTTCCCGTTGTCTTCCTGCTGCCGAAAGCTGAGGAATTGCTTGGAAAACCCATTCCAAGTTAGGTTCTTTCTCATACATGTTTTCTCAGCAATTCATTCTTGCTCACTTGTTTGTCTCTGTTTATAGATTATCAGCTTCGTAATGGATGGAATATTCTTTACCTTGTTTTATTCCCAGCACCTAGCACAATAAATATACCTTGGTACATGGTACAATAAATATTTGTTGCATGAGTATATATTACCAGTAATCGACATTTACTAAGTGGGTAGGATAAATTGGAATAAGATATTGTACTAAGATCATTATTTATGGCAGAAGACAGGTACACCTCACCCATGTTCCCCCTGCCTTTGCTCTTTGGGTATATACAGGGCCAACTTTCAAATGTGTATTTTTGCCTGAGGGCTTTCTCTGGTTATTCAAGCCTGAGATGGAAGGGATTAATGATCCCCTCCCACCACCACCAATGCGTGGTGCTAAGTGGCTTTAGTCATCTCCAACCCTTTGTGATCCTATGGACGGTAGCCCAGAAGGCTCCTCTGTCTATGGGATTCTCCAGGCAGGAATACTGGAGTGGGTTGCCTTTCCTTCTCCAGGGGATCTTCCTGACCCAGGGGTTGTACCCTGTCTCTTTAAGTCTCCTGCATCGGCAGGCAGGTTCTTTACCACTAGGGCCACCTGAGAACCCCTACTACCACCAGTGGCTCTCAATGAATGACTGACGGGAGGTGGGGTAAAAATCCCCAATTCCTTTGCCCTTGGGTGGAATAACTCTGAGGTGTGCGTCCTACATTTTCTTCCAGGATTTCAAAGCAAGATTAAACCCCAGTGACCTATAATGATAACTTGTATGAAAATGTACCAGCTGATACCGGTGATGCTGAAATTACACTGTTGTCTCTAATTGGTCTAACTTGTATCATGTGATGTTTCTGAACTAATCACCGTCCCTGGTCTGGTTGATCAGACTTGGGTCACATGTCTACGCTTAGAATAAATTTCACCAGAATCACAAAAGATTGAGGATGAGAAAGAGAAAGAAATCAGAGGCCATTTCCACAAAGTATTGTGATTAGATGTGGAACGGTCAAAGCAACTATGTTCCATTACAGACAGAGGACTGAGATTCGCTGAAAAAGAAAAAAGATTTTTTTTCATTAAGATTTATAGCTAGTCTGAATTATTTATCAGGCCTTCTAAGGAAAATAATATTTCTCTATTTTAAACTTTCCCATAGAGCATAAAATGAAAGATTTCTTTTTTAAATAAGATAGATATTTTTCTTTGGTGGAAGCATGATAATATTCACCCTCAGTGAGGCCATAGGCCAAGCAGTTGGCTTTTACAAACATATTGAAGTATTATTCACCTCTGCAAATATACCTGAGTGGACAGAATTTTTCGAGACAATATTTAAAGGAGTTTTCATAAAGAGAGAAATATTTTGAGCATCTGAATGCAGAAAGTTTGAGGTGTCAGCAATCCAATGTACTTGAAGTTTCTCACATTAGAAGGCCTTAAACTGAGATTTCCTTCCTAAAGTGTCTTGTTTTTGCTGTTAGTAAATTCTTCAAATCTAAAGGATTAAGTTTCTCACTGAACATTCCGATTCTTTTATTCTTCTACCTCCCACTGTCCTAGAAATACTAAATTTCTCATGAATTCAGTAGGTTCAAGTACAGGAATAATTATGCTACCCATCTTCAGTGTACAACCTAATTAGTTAAGGAGTCGCAGGTCCTGTGGAATGGATGTGGAACTCTATCTTATCTGGAGGTTGTGTCCGCTCAGTCAGTCTGACTGTTTGAGACCCCATGGACTGTAGCCTGCCAGGCTCCTCTGTCCATGGAGTTCTCCAGGCAAGAATACTGGAGTGGGTTGCCATTCCCTTCTCCAGGGGATCTTCCCAACCCAGGGATTGAACCTGTGTCTCCTGAATTGCAGGCAGATTCTTTACCACTGAGCCACTGGAGAATTCCCTAATAATAGCTCACAATAGAATATGAAATGTTGGTGATGAAATTAAAGAATTAGTTGAGTGGCATTTTTCCCCTGTCTTTGGAGAGCAGCTTCAAGATGGGGCGAAAGACATGGCTGGGTTTTTTTTTAATTTTATTGGAGTATAGTTGATTTACAATGTTGTATTAGTTTCCGATGTAAAACAAAGTGATTCAGTTATACATATACATATACATATATTCATTCTTTTTCAGATTCTTTTTCCACTTAGATTATTACAAAATATTGAGTCGAGTTCCCTGTGCTGTATAGTAGGTCCTCCTTGGTTATCTATCTTATATAAAGTAGTGTGTGTTGACTGTATCTTAAAGACTAAGTCTCTTTTCTGGGTCTATAGGAATCAAGAGAATGATTAGAAAGAGATGGCCAGAAAACCAGATCAAAGATCAAACTCTTCTTCTTAACCTGATGTGACATAAGAAATAAAACTGCAAAAAATTTAAAAGTCAAGGAGAATGAGTCCTTTAATGAGGTATTTTAGAGCAAAGAGAAAAGAGAGAAAATTTCCACAAAAGTCAATACAAGCGTGCGTGTGTGTGAGTGGTCAGTCGCTCAGTCGCTCAGTCGTGTCCGACTCTTTGTGACTCCCGTGGACTGTAGCCCACCCAGCTCCTCTGTCCATGGGATTCTCCAGGCAAGAATACTGGCGTGGGTTGCCGTTTCCTCCTCCAGGGGACCTTCCTGTCCCAAGGACTGAACCTGACTCTGCACCTCCTCCATCTCCTGCTCTGGCAGGCAGATTCTTTACCTCCAGCGCCACCTGGGAAACAGGTAGTTCAGTCGCTCAGTCATGTCCGACTCTTTGAGACCACATGACCCCAGCACGCTAGGCTTCTCTGTCCATCACCAACTCCCAGAGTCCACCCAAACCCATGTCCATTGTGTCGGTGATGCCATCCAACCATCTCATCCTCTGTCATCCCTTTCTCCTGCCTTCAATCTTTCCCAGCATCAAGGTCTTTTCAAATGAGTCAGCTCTTCACATCAAGTGGCCAAAGTATTGGAGTTTCAGCTTCAACATCAGTCTTTCCAATGAACACCCAGGACTGATTTCTTTTAGGATGGACTGGTTGGCTCTCCTTGCAGTCCAAGTCTCAAGAGTCTTCTCCAACACCACAGTTCAAAAGCATCAGTTCTTCTGCGCTCAGCTTTCTTTATAGTCCGACTCTCATGTATGCAATTTTACATTTGCCAAGCACAGAAACCCTCCCCTTTCTTTCTCTCCAGTGCTGGCTTGGATATTGGTGGCCCCAGGGTGACTGCAGAACAGTTCAGGCCTGCTTGACTTTCAGTTATATCAATATAAAGGAAAGTTTCTTCTCAATAAAAAGAAAAGACTTTGTGGGGATAGTAATTGCTGGAATGAATTTTCAGCTTGACATCTGTTCCAGACTCACCTGCAGCTGTTTCTTACCTACTTAGAGGCAGCTGGTGACAGGACAAAGCACAAGATGTGTGAGAGAAGGAGCTAGGAAAACTAACCCTTTCTATGTCATCACCCCCTGAGCCCCAGGCTGAGTTACACGGGGATCACACAATCATTGTTTCTACAGCGTGTCCTCAATTTTGGCTACACATTAGAATCACGTGGAAGCTTAAAAAATTCTGATGTCCCATCTACACCCTAGACCTCTAAGAATCTCTAAGAGTGCGATCCAAGCTTTAATAGTTTGTAAAGCTCCCAGGGTGGTTACGATGTATAGTTAAGCGCTGAGAACCATTGCCTAGAACCCTAGGATTGTTGCTCCATTCCCGGTGGAAGTTAGGAAGAATGGAGAATGAAGGTAAAAAGAACAGAGGGGTCTGGGAAAAGACAAGGGGCCAAGGGGTAAAGAAAGGCTGCATTTGTAAAGATTTGACCATCAGGGAACTTCTCTGGTGGTCCAGTGGTTAAGACTCCACGCTCCCAGTGCAGGCAGTCCTGGGTTTGATCCCTGGATGGAGAACTAGATCTCACATGTTGCAACTGAAATCCCACATGCCACAACTAAGAGCTGGTGCAACCAGATAAATAAATGAATTTTAAAAAATACTTTTAAAAAAAGACTTGATTGTCATGGAGAAGATACGTACTTTTGGAAAAACATTGGAGTTAATATTTTGGAAAAATAGAGGAAAAATGTCTCACAATTAGAAAAAAACAAGATATGTTTCAGGCTTGGAAAGAAGCAGCCCATGAGAAGCATGAATCCAGCCTCGATTCTAGTACTGACAGTGAGGGCTACTCAGCATCTTCCTTTGGAAAGGTCTTTATATTACCAACTCAGCATCTACCTTCTTTCTAAATTATATTCGTGTTTCCACTTCTGCTCTTTAAATGATTTAGAATAAATTCAGTTCTCTTCTATCCAGCAGCTCTTTGTGCAGAAGTTAACTCTCTCTTATCCCCACACACATACCCTCTGCATTCTAATTAGTGCTAATATTAAAACATCAATTCAGATGTTTAAAAAGCCCTTCGTATTCATTGTTATTTGGTCCTCACCAAGCCCTACAAAGTAAGCATTACTTTATTTTTCCAGTTTACACATCATAAATACAAAGTTCAGAGAACATAATGCTTGGCCAAAATCACATAAACAAATGCCAGAGTCACGACTTGAACCCAGACCTTCTGTGTGTCTTTTCCATCATATTTGTTATAGACTCTAGTCTTTGGTTAGGGCATCTAGGATGCCATCAGGGGTTCTTTTTTTCCCTCAGTTTTTTATAGAAGTTTTATTGAGATATAATTTGTATACCATAAACCTCACCTTTTTAAAATATACAATTCCGTGGTTTTAGTATATTCAGAGAGTTGTGCAACTATAGCAAAAATCTAATTTTAGAACATTTTCATCACTCCCCCAAAGAAACTTCATGTCCCTTAAAAGTTACTCTCCATTACCTCTCCCCTCCAGCTCCTAGAAAGAATGTGGTTTATCCATACAATGGAAGATTCAGTTCAGTCCCTCAGTCATATCCGACTCTTTGCGACCCCATGAATCACAGCACGCCAGGCCTCCCTGTCCATCACCAACTCCCAGAGTGCACTCAGACTCACGTCCATCGAGTCAGTGATGCCATCCAGCCATCTCATCCTCTGTCATCCCCTTCTCCTCCTGCCCCCAATCCCTCCCAGCATCAGAGTCTTTTCCAATGAGTCAACTCTTCGCATGAGGTGGCCAAAGTACTGGAGTTTCAGCTTTAGCATCATTCCTTCCAAAGAAATCCCAGGGCTGATCTCCTTCAGAATGGACTGGTTGGATCTCCTTGCAGTCCTTATTCAGCTATAAAAATGGATGAAGTATTGACACATACTATAACATGAATGAACTTTGAAACATCATAGGGGGTAAAAGGAGCCAGATACAGAAGATCACAAACTGTATGATCCCATTGATATGGGATGCCCAGAATAGGCAAATCCATAGAACCATTAGCATGTTTTTAAGTGTGATAAAATACACATAACATAAAATTTACCATTATAACTAATTTTAAGTGTATAGTTCAGTGTTATTAATTTCATTCACATTACTGTTCAATCATCATCATTATCCATCTCCAGAACTTTTTCATCATTCCCAAATAAAACACTTTACTCCTTAAACCATAACTTCCCAGTCTCCCCTCCCCCAGTCCCTGGCAACCACCCTTCTGCTTTGAGTCTATGAATTCAGCTCCTCTAAGCCTCTCATGCGGAGTAGGCAATGGCACCCCACTTCAGTACTCTTGCCTGGAAAATCCCATGGATGTCCATGGGGTTGCTAAGAGTCGGACATGACTGAGCGACTTCACTTTCACTTTTCACTTCCATGCATTGGAGAAGGAAATGGCAACCCACTCCATTGTTCTTGCCTGGAGAATCCCAGGGACGGGGGAGCCTGGTGGGCTGCCATCTATGGGGTCGCACAAAGTTGAACACAACTGAAGCGACTTAGCAGCAGCAGCAGCAGCAGCAGCAAGCCTCTCATGTAAGTGGAGTTGTACAGTGTTTGTTCTTAGGTGCCTGGCTTACTTCGTTTGGCATAACATAAAATACAACCATGTTGTAGCATGTGTCAGAATTTCCTTCCTTTTTAAAAGCTATGTAATATTCCATTGTACGTATATACCACACTTCATTTACCCATTAATCTATCAATGGACATTTGCATTGCTTCCACCTTAGGCTATGGTGAATAATGCTGCCGTGAACTTGGGTATGCTGCTGCTGCTGCTGCTAAGTCGCTTCAGTCATGTCTGACTCTTCATGACCCCATGGACTGCAGCCTACCAGGCTTCTCCATTGATGGGATTTTCCAGCAAGAGTACTGGAGTGGGGTGCCATTGCCTTCTCCAGAACTTGAGTATACAGAGAGTAAAACTATCTCTGAGATCCTGCTTTCAGTTCTTTCGGGTGTATATCCAGAAAGGAATTGCTGGCACATATGGTAATCTGTGATTACCTGAGGATGCAATCACTGCAGATGGTGATTGCAGCCATGAAATTAAAAGACGCTTGCTCCTTGGAAGGAAAGTTATGACCAACCTAGACAGCATATTAAAAAGCAGAGACATTACTTTGCCAACAAAGGTTTGTCTAGTCAAGGCTATGGTTTTACCAGTGGTCATGTATGGATGTGAGAGTTGGACTATAAAGAAAGCTGAGTGCCAAAGAATTAGTGGTTTTGAACTGTGGTGTTGGAGAAGACTCTCGAGAGTGCTTTGGACTGCAAGGAGATCCAACCAGTACATCCTAAAGGAGATCAGTCCTGGGTGTTCATTGGAGGGACTGATGTTGAAGCTGAGACTCCGACACTTTGGCCACCTGATGTGAAGAGCTGACTCATTTGAAAAGACCCTGATGCTGGGAAAGATTGAGGGCTGGAGGAGGAGGGGACGACAGAGGATGAGATGGTTGGATGGCATCACTGACACAATGGACATGGGTTTGGGTGGACTCCGGGAGTTGGTGATGGACAGGGAGGCCTGGTGTGCTGGGGTTCATGGGGTCGCAAAGAGTCGGACACGACTGAGCTACTGAACTGAACCGATGGTAATCTGTTTTTAGTTTTTTCAAGGAACAGCAGCACTATTCCCATTAGTATTTGTAAGAAGTCACAGGAGCTTACAGTAAATGAATGCTTCCATTCTATCTGTCATTTGTGTGGAGGCAGGACAAACCTGCCTGACCACAATGTAATTCCATGTCCCCAAACAATGAGTAAGAAGCAAGCAATCTATTCCTCATCACTTGCACTGTTTTTCACAAACTATCAAGTTAATCAGATGTCTCATTTTTCAAACTTCAGTAAATAAAGCTGATATCATCCTCAATGTATTATCAGCTAACTTAAGGGAAAAATTAAAGTATTTCTTCATTTTTAATAATCCTGAGAGTCAAAGTTTTCTCCTTGCTTGAGCAGAGCCTGCCTGTGAATGTTCAGAGGAAAAGCCTGTTTGTGAGTGGGTGGTGTCTGCATGTGGCCCAAAGAGTATGTTATACACTGAATTTTAGTCAGAGAGGATGCAATTTGCATCCCCTAATGGTTTAGTTACATTCATGCCTCAAGGCATAGGAATAGACTGGATTTCGTATCACTTTATTTTTCTGACTCATGAGCGAAAAGGCAGATTGAAGCTGTTTCTGATTTGGAAAGAGGGAAAGGACAGGCGTCCTACCCATTTTCCCTCACCTGTTAGTGTTTTCTTTTTTTTTTTTTTTTCCCATCCCAAATGTCTTTCTCCCCAGAAAAGAAAATATTCAGTCTTAAATTTCTCAATTTATTACTAACATTTTCTTTGCAGAAGTATTGGAAAGAAAAAACCACCAGATGATCCGACTGGTATCAGTGCCCTGTGGGGAGGACATTCAGCAACACAAATAATCTTCCTGTGTTGGGAAATTCTTCTAGGTCCCCTCAAATGGGCTCCAACTTAATAAGCCAGTGCATGTCTTCCATGAAAAAAGGCATCTCCTACTCAATGAAACTCATATTAAGCCATCTCAGAAGTATTCATCTCTCAGATTCTGTGCCAACAAAAGCAGGAATCTTAAGTGGGTGTCTTTTGGTTTTGTTTGTTTTGAGCCCCATGATGTGGCATGGGATCTTAGTTTCCCAACCAGGGATGGAAGCCGTGCCCATTGCAGTAGAAGCTCAGAGTCTTAAGTCACTGGACCACCAGGGAAGTCCCCAGTAACTTTTTAAATTAACCAGTTTGCCTTGATTATGTGGTTTGTGCAACACTCATCTTCTTTTTGAAGAGAAATCCATCAAACTCTCCTTCCTGGTTGTGTAGAGTGACATGTGTGCTCCCAGGAGTGAACTCCAGGGGAAACACAGGTTACATTTGTTAATCTTTTAGATGGAGAAAACAATTTTGCCCAGGCTGATGGAAGGCCATCAAGAACTTCCCTCCATCTGCTACAAAGGTCCCACTGCATCAATTGATTGTGTCAAAGTCCCCAGGATCCCTGGTGCCACTACAGTTGCGTCAGCCTCAAAGTCACCATCAGAATGACTGAACTCTGAGTCCTCAGAGCTCTACCTGCTGTGGGCAGGAGCCCTGACTTCACTTTCAATGAACTCTCAGCCTCTGCACCTTTATCTGCCCCGGAATCTCCTAGGAAAAATCTCATATTCTCCATCCCTATTCACTTCAACAACCTTGAGAAAGCCAAGACTCCCAGATCGCTACTTTACTCTAACACTTGACTCCCTCTGTGAATCCCGTAATAACCTGACCCAATTTTTCTTTCCTCTGCAATCATAGTATCTTTTGCTGTAACCTCCAGAGCCGGCTCAGTGGTAAAGAATCTGCCTGCCAGTGCAGGAGACGCAAGAGATGCAGGTTCGATCCCTGAGTTGGAAAGATCCCATAGAGTAGGAAATGGCACCCCACCCCAGAACTCTTGCCTGGAAAATTCCATGGGCAGAGGAGCCTGGCAGTTTACAGTCTATGGATTGCAAAGAGCGACTGAGCACACCAGAATTCAAATCTGTATCAAAAACGTCTCCTAGAGATGTCCCTTGCAGCCCAGTGGTTATGACTCCCCGCTCTCACTGCCAAGGGTCCAGTTCAATCCCTGGAGGACTGTAGCCCTCCAGGCGCCTCTGTCCATGGGATTCTCCAAGCAAGACTACTGGAGTGGGGTGCCATGTCCTCCTCCAGGGGATCTTCCCCACCCAGGGATCAAACCCACATCTCCCACTGCTCCTGCACTGCAGGCAGATTCTTTACCACTGAGTCACGGGGAAAGCCCTGCAAGCTCATACTTTTGCCCCTTCCTCCACAAGGCCTCCACGTTGTCATCACCTACAGCTCTCCAGGTCACTCCCCATGAGTTCTTAAAGATTTTAGCTCTTGCCTCACTGCCACCTCTTCATTCATCTCATTATCACTGAGATGATCCTTCCGTTATCGTGAGTTGTTGAGTCCTTGACTGCCTCCCTCCAAGGATCTTGTCCCTCACACTGTTCAGCCACCTACCTCCAAAGACTTCATCACTGCCTTTCCTGGGGCTCATTTTCAAGCACTTTTCACTCCAACTCCAGTTCATTTTCTCTAATATCCAGATACAGGTGGTTTTCCAAGCCCCCCAGAACCTCCACATCCATTGTTTCAGCCAGCTTTTCACTCAGCCTCACTCTCCTCATACCTTCTTTTTTTTTTTTTTTGGCCACACCAGATGGCTCATGGGATGTTAGTTCTTTGACCAAGGATTGAACACGAGCCCTCAGCAGTGAAAGCATGGAGGTAGTACCCAGGTAGACCACCAGGGTACTTCCCTTCTGACGTAGTTGTGGCTCAGTTATTCTTCATTAAAATTATTCCTTAGGCATATGTTCAAATCTCTTGCTTTTCTTTCTTCAAGCAGTGGCTATGTGGGAAAGTGCCCACTTGGCTAAATCCAACCCCTCTCTCCCTTGCTGGTCTCACTGCCAGCTCATCACAGCCCTCTCAGTATCCAGCTGGTACTGCTCCTGCCTCACCTCCCCAGTCCAGTCACCCTAAATGCCTCCAGATTGTCACTTCCCACTCAGTTCTCTTCCCTTCTCCTGCTCTTTCTCAGCTTGCAACTGCTGACCTTGATTCTTATCTCATTGAGGAAATAGAAACTATCAGAAAATACCGATTATTGGCTCCTACAACCAAATTTACAAAACCCGCTGTATTGGTTCCCACCTCTTTTGTTGGGCAATCCCCAGTTCCTTCTTACATCCAAGGATCTCACTCGTCTAGAGGTCTCTTCTCCTGCACCATTGACTTCCTCCTTACTGCACTCTTCCCATTGGCCTATAAACAAGCAATAATATTGCCCAACTTAAATTTAGGAAAGAAATCTCTTGATCCCACATCTCCATTCTTTTCTCCTTTCTGCAGCAAAATTCTTGGGCTAATTAGTCTTATTCTCACAGCTCCATTTCCTCAAAGAATGGGTTCTTTTTCTGAGCCCACTTTTATCAGACCGGAGGCCATTCTCAGCACAGAGTTAGCTTGAAACTCAGGCCAGAGTTAGATTGAAAATGCTGAAGGTGAGTGATGCTGTTTATCTGCTCCAAACTTTCCCATTACTTAAAGTCAAAGACAACTTGCTCACTGTTACCCGCAAGGTGGCCCCTTTCCCTCTTCATCACCTACCCTCTCCCTTGTCCTGTCCGCAGCAGCTACACAGGCCTCCTTGTGGGTCCTAGAAGATGCCATTTATGCTCTCAAGTCTTTTTTCATATGCTTTATCACTTTGCTAGCTCTCTCAGATCTTTAGAAAAATGAACTTCTCTTTAAGGCATTCCCCGGTCACCCCATTTAAAATTTCAGTTTCCTCGATCTTTGACATTTTGTACCTCTTTTCCTTCATTTAATTTATTTTTTCTTTTTTCACAGTGAATGTTAACATGTGTGCCAAATATTTTACTTATTTGTCATGTTTATTCAGTACCTTCTTCGTGAGGGTATTTTTTTAGTTGTGTTTACTATTATCCCTAGCACCTAGGACAATGTCTGGCACATAGTAGGTATATGCTGAATTTTGACTAAATAATGCTTTGAGATGTTGATATGGATCATTCCTGCCATAGAATATCAAATGATGATAATAAAAGTGATTGCTAAGTCTCTTCAGTCGTGTCTGACTCTGTGCGACCCCATAGACGGCAGCCAACCAGGCTCCCTCATCCCTGGGATTCTCCAGGCAAGAACACTGGAGTGGGTTGCCATTTCCTTCTCCAGTGCATGAAAGTGAAAAGTGAAAGGGAAGTCGCTCAGTCGTGTCCGACTCCTAGCGACCCCATGGACTGCAACCTACCAGGCTCCTCTGTCCATGGGATTTTCCAGGCAAGAGTGCTGGAGTGGGGTGCCATTGCCTTCTCCAAAAAGTGATTGAGAATATGATATAAAGTGATGGTGAGAGAAAGACTGCTTTTATGGAATTCAATGTTAGGATGAATTATAACCTTTGTTTTTGTGGGAGGAGATAGTAATAAATAAACAAATAAATAAAGGGGAGTGCATAGTGCATCAAATGATAAATGCTGTGAAAAAGAAAATGGTAGATGGAATTCTCTGGCAGTCCAGTGGTTTAAGACTGCAGTCTCAGTGCTAAGGGCCCAAGTTTGATCCCTGGTCAAGGAACTAAGATCCCACAAGCTGGGTGACTTGGCCAAAAACAAAAAGAAAAAAGAAAAAAAGAAAATGGTAGATAAAGGGAAAGAGAGTATGGTGTGGGTGTATTTTATTTATTTATTATTTTATTGAGGTATAATTGCCATGTAACATCCTGTTACTTTCAGGTGTACAACACAATGATTCGCTATTTGTATACATGGCAGAGTGATCTACACAGTAAGTCTAGTTACCATCAGTCACCATACAAAGTTAACCATTGTTTTTTCCTGGTGCTGAGATCCTCTAAGATTCACCCTCCTGGCAGCTCTAGTCACCATGCTGGACACTATGGATGTGTTATTTTAGAGTGGGGACCATGGAAAGCCTCTTAGAGGAGGTGATGTTTGAACAGACACCTAAAGGAAGTGGGGAAGGAAGCCAAGTGGATGTTTCAGTGGACGTTCCACACAGAAGAGATCACAAGTACAAACACCCTGAAGCAAATGTATACCCGGCGGGGAGGGCTGCAGCAACCATAGGGAGTCTAAGGAGCATGGGGCAGAGTGAGCCTGATATAGAGAGAGGGGTCTTGATGGAAAAGCGAGGGACACTCTGGGCCCAGCTCATTTGAGTTCTTGTAGGCTGGGGTATTAAAAAGCAAAGACATCCCTTTGCCAACAAAGGTCTGTATAGTCAAAGCTATGGTTTTTCCAGTAGTCATGTACGGATGTGAGAGTTGGACCATAAAGAAGGCTAAGCACCAAAGAATTGATGCTTTGGAGTTGTGGTACTGGAGAAGACTCTTGGACAGCAAGGATATCAAATGAGTCAATCCTAAAGGAAATCAGTCCTGAATATTCATTGGAAGGACTAATGCTGAAGCTGAAGCTCCAATACTTTGGCCACCTGATGCAAAGAGCCATCTCATTGGAAAAGACCCTGATGCTGGGAAAGATTGAGGGGAAGAGGAAAAGAGGGCAAAAGAGGACGAGATGGTTGAATGGCATCACCAACTCAATGGACACGAATTGGAGCCAAGCTCTGGGAGATGGTGAAGGACAGGGAGGCCTGGCGTGCTGCAGTCCAGGGGTCATGACGTAGTGACTGAACAGCAACAGCAAAGGCTGGGGTAAAGCGTTTGGACTATTACTTGTAGTGAGCTGGGAAGTCACTGGAGAGTTTTGAGTAGAAGAGAGTCATGATCTGACTTGCACGTTATAGAAGACTCACCCAGGCTGCTTGGTGGAAAGTAGAATGTAGGGATTTAAGAGCAACAATAAGGAAGCCAATGACCATCAACAAGCAGGAGTTGATGGTTTTAATAGAAATACTAAAGAATGGCAAAGTTTGGGAATGAATTGAATGTAGAGCCAACAGCATTTGAGATTAGATGTGATGATAGAAAAGACTTAAGACAACTCCAATATTTTAGGAGACTGGAGTTGCAACACCGTAAGAGGGGGAAGATTTTGAGGGGTGGGGTGATAGCTTAAATCAAAAATTGTTTTCCATGCTAAGTTTGAGATTCTCAAATTCTCAAGCCAAGAGTTTCAGTGTGTGGTTGGTTATATGGATTTGAAGTCCAGGGAATAGATAGAGGCTGAAGACACAAATTTGAGAAGCCTCAGTAGATAGTATTTAAAGTCCTGGGGTTGGATGGCTTTATATTCCAGACAGTGAGTATACCAGAGAGAGGATATGAAGAGATCTCAAAGATGGGAAGGAATCAGCCAAAGAGCCTGGAAATTAGAAAGAGAATCTGGAAAGGATGGAATCCTTAGGCTAAGTACAGAAAGTGTTTCAAGAAGGAAGGAGCAATTATCTCTGACAGGTAAGAGGACTGAGAATCATGAAGACCTTTAGTGACCTTGACAGGAGCAGCTTCACAAAATGGGAAGTCCACTGCAAAATTTTGAACAGATAAATGACATCAGTGCCTTCAGTTTTTCCTGCTAACTCTAACCACCGTGCTGAGAATAGCCTGCAGAGGTTAAGAGAAGAGGCTTTTCACAATCCAGATGAGAGATGAGCAGTTTGGGCCAGAGAGATGGTAAAGCAGGTACTGAAAAGTGGTCTTATGCTAGATGTACTTTAAAGGTAGAGCTGTCAATTTTTGCAGATGCCTGGAGCAGATTGTTAGGAAAATAAAGGAGTCAAGGATGACACCCAAGAATTTGGCTTGAGCAACTGTGGAACAGAATTGCCATAAACTGAGGTGACGAAGGCTGCAAGAGGTGACAGGAACTCAATTTTCAATGTATTTACCCTGAAATGCCTATCAAGCATGTACCAATTAAAATGTCAAGTTTTTTGTCCAGTTGCTCAGTCATGTCCAACTCTTTGCAACCCCATGGACTATAGCATGGCAGGCTTCCTGTCCATCACCAACTCCTGGAGCTTGCTCAAACTTATGTCCATTGAGTCGGTGATGCCATCCAACCATGTGGTCCTCTGTCATCCCCTTCTTCTCCTGCCTTCAATCTTGCCCAGCATCCGGGTCTTTTCCAGTGAGTTGCCTCTTCCCATCAGGTGGCCAAAGTATTGGAGCTTCAGCTTCAGCATCAGTCTTTCCAGTGAATATTCAGGATTGATTTCCTTTAGGATTGACTTGCAGTCCAAGGCACTCTCAAGAGTCTTCTCCAACGCCACAGTTCAAAAGCATCAATTCTTCGGCACTCAGCCTTCCTTATGGACCAACTCTCACATCCATACACAACTACTGGGAAAACCATAACTTTGATTAGATGGACCTTGGTTGGCAAAGTAATGCCTCTGCTTTTTAACATACTGTCTAAGTTTGTCAAAGCTTTTCTTCCAAGGAGCGAGTGTCTTTTAATTTCATGGCTGCAGTCACTGTCCACAGTGATTTTGGAGCCCAAGAAAATAAAATCTTCTCTCACTGTTTCCATTGTTTCACCATCTATTTTCTATGAATTTATGGGACTGGATGAATAAGCAGGTGAAAATATGCAGCCTTGACATACTCCTTTCCCAATTTGGAACCAGTCTGTTGTTCCATGTCTGGTACTAACTATTGCTTCTTGACCTGCATACAGGTTTTTCAGGAAGCAAGTAAGGTGGTCTGATATTCCCATCTCTCTAAGAATTTTCCACAGTTCTTTGTGATGTGATTCTGGATAAGAGAGTTTTGGATACTAAGTCTAGATGAGTAGGTTTTTTTAAATGATTGTAAGTAAAAGGAAAATGTTAGAAGTAGCCTTTATTAGTCTGCATTAGTCTTGATAATCTAGGGATTTTGAGCAAGATTGAATTATTTCAGGGAGTTAGAAGCTTATATCATTATTGAAAGCAAGAAGAGTGAAGATCTACTGATGATCAGCTCTAGTTTAGTGAAGTAGGACGTGTATGGATGTGAGAGTTGGACTGTGAAGAAGGCTGAGCGCCGAAGAATTGTTGCTTTTGAACTGTGGTGTTGGAGAAGACTCCTGAGAGTCCCTTGGACTGCAAGGAGATCCAACCAGTCCATTCTGATGGAGATCAGCCCTGGGATTTCTTTGGAAGGAATGATGCTAAAGCTGAAGCTCCAGTACTTTGGCCACCTCATGAGAAGAGTTGACTCATTGGAAAAGATTCTGATGCTGGGAGGGACTGGGGGCAGAAGGAGAAGGGAACGACAGAGGATGAGATGGCTGGATCGCATCACTGACTCGATGGACGTGAGTCTGAGTGAACTTCAGGAATTGGTGATGGACAGGGAGGCCTGGCGTACTGTGATTCATGGGGTCGCAAAGAGTCGGATATGACTGAGCGACTGAACTGAACTGAGGACACAAGATACAGGGTTTTGAGCAGTTAGTAAAAGTTGAACAAGGTAGCAAAAAGATTCCCCCAAGCCAGCTCATGATATGTCAAATGAAGAGTTAAATTTGAGACATAATGAAATGTTATGCTGTTTGTTTTCTCTGCAGACATTTAAAGTAGTTCTATGTAAGGAATTCCTCAGTGGTCCAGGGGTTAAGAATCTGGCCTGCAATGCATGGGATGTGAGTTTGATCCTTGGTTGGAGAACTAAGCCCACATGCTGGAGAGCAGTTAAGCTCAACCTTCACAATTAAGACCCCACACAGCCAAATAAAAAACTTTTTTTAAATAGCACTTCTATTTAAAAGCTCTTTCAGCAGTAGAGGTGCACACTAATTGTCAGCAGGAGATATAAGCAAAGATTCAACTCTGATTTTGTAAAAATGCAGATTTTTAAGCCCACTCCAGTGATCCTGATCCATTCTGTGGTAAGATTCAGGAATTTTTAACAAAAACCAGGAATAATTTGGAACACTGTGATAAACACTGCTCTGCATTGCTTGCAGACTGGAATTGTCGATGGAAACAGCTGCTGATGGTGTGAGGTGCCCTTGATTGGTGCTAGAAGCCAGTGCTGCCTAGAAGCCAGTAGAAGGTTCAAAGAGAAAGGGTGTTCTTATGACACAGGCTGAAGGTCTCCATTATTCTAGAATGTCCTCCATTATTCTAGAATGAATCACACTTAAGAAAGAATAGGTCAGGCCCCACTGTCTACCTAACTGTTGGGGAAAAGTGGGGATTCTGACCTTCTGTTCTAATTTTTAATAAAGAGAAAAAACAGCAATTCTCTACAAATTTCCTGGAGTTTAGCTCACAAATGCTAGACATTGAATCTTTTACAAATTTCAAAATAGTATTAATAACTTGGCTGTCAAATGCTTACCCAGGATGATGTATCCAAGAGAAATGAGAAAATAGTTATTTTTCCCAGGGTTAGTGTTAACTTTTGACCATATTTGGCCAAGTAGGAGGTATGGGCAGAAGTAATCGTATATTTTTAATGTGCAGATAAATCTCAAGCAAGGCAGATTATTTTTCTTAGTAAGGCTGATTTCATTATGAAGGAGTTTGTTGGCTTTTTTTTTTTTTTTTTTTTTTCCTTATTAATTTTTTTTAAAAATGTTTTATTTAAATAAAGTTTTTCAACCATTTAAATAAAACCAGCATGTCAGTATGTACCTGAAATATTTTCCTAAAATTTTCTCCTTATTACTAGCAACCACTTAACACCCTTTAACTACTCAGCTCAATCAATTAAATTAGTCCCATGAAATAAAATGTGCAATAGAGATGTTATCTGAAATCATTTTTATTCATGGTTAGAGACTATGAAGAGGATTTTGACAAGCCCTTAAAAATCTTTTGGGTGATGTTGAAAACTTCAACGTACAAGTGATGATTCAGTTTGAGGGGTGAGAACTTCCTGGTGTGATAAGAGGCAATTCTACATAAAGAACACGAGAATGGCAAACCCCCAAGCTATACAAAGATGGCTAGAGTATCCACACACTCGTTACTGGAGTTTTCTGCTGCTGAGAAACTGAGAAATATGAATATGCAAAGCTCGTAGACTCTGATCAGCATATGCCTCTTTCAACTGGTCCTCTTTCTGAAAAGGAAGTCGTTGTGCCCCCTGGCTTTCTAAGTGTTGTGTTCTGAATCTTCAAAGCAAGCAGAAGAGAGAAGAAAAGGGGAGCGGGATGTGTTTACTTGTTTTTATACAAAAATTGAATTTGCCTTTTACAGAGCATGTGTTTTCAGACAAATAACAGGATTTAGCCAGTGATTTCTCATAGAGCTGTCTACCAGGATTCATTGTTCCTGGTTGTCCAGAGGTGAAGTAAGAAAAATCCCAATGCCTTCGCACCCTGAATTGCCCTCAGTGATCCATAAATCCTATAACTCCATCTCTTTCTGTGTTTTTTTTAATCCAAAAGATTAAAAGCAAATGCACCATCATGTTCATTTCATGTATTTCCATAATTATCTTTGTACTCAAGATTTTTTTTAAGTCCCAGTCCTTTGTGAGAATTAGTGCTTGTTTGTCTATCATAAAAAAATTAATTTTATATAAGAATGGTTAATCCAGAAAAGCAGAGCTCTTAAGTCTACCAGTATCCTCTCATTTTACCTTGTGGCAAATATATTGCCTTCTTCCCATCACTCCCAGTCTCTGACCTCCTTTCCCTCCCTTGGCTATCAGTTCAGTTCAGTCACTCAGTCATGTCTGACTCTTTATGACCCCATGGACTACAGCACACAAGGCCCCCCTGTCCATCACCATCTCCTGGAGCTTGCTCAAGCTCATGTCCATCGAGTTGGTGATGCCATCCAACCATCTCACCCTCTGTCACCCCCTTCTCCTCCTGCCGTCTATCTTTCCCAGCAACAGGGTCTTTTCCAGTGAGTCAGTTCTTTGCATCAGGTGGCCAAAGTATTGGAGTTTCAGCTTCAGCATCAGTCCTTCCAATGTATATTCAGGACTGATCTCCTTTAGGATTGACTGGTTGGATCTCCTTGCAGGCCAAGGGACTCTCAAGAGTCTTCCTCCAACACCACAGTTCAAAAACATCAATTCTTTGACACTCAGCTTTCTTTATAGTCCAACTCTTAACATTCGTACATTACTTCTGAAAAAAAACATAGCTTTGACTAGACGGACCTTTGTTGACAAAATAATGTCTCTGCTTTTTAATATGCTGTCTAGGCTGATCATAGCTTTTATTCCAAGGAGCAAGCATCTTTTAATTTCATGGCTGCAGTCACCATCTGCAGTGATTTTGGAGCCCAGAAAAATAAAGTCTCTCACTGTTTCCATTGTTTCCCACCTATTTGCCATGAAGGGATGGGACTGGATACCATGAACTTAGTTTCTTGAATGTTGAGTTTTAAGTCAACTTTTTCACTTTCATCAAGAGGCTCTTTAGTTCCTCTTGGCTTTCTGCCATAAGAGTGGTATCATCTTTGTATTTGAGGTTATTGATATTTCTCCCAGCTATCCGGCACAGCAACCAAGCTATCTTGGGCCAACAGCACCACCTATTGGTGATGACAGTAAATTGTTTAAAGAAATGACTGACAGGACTTCCCTGGTAGTCAAGTGGGTAAGATTCCACATTCAGAATGCAGGGGACCTGGGTTAGATCCCTGGTCAGGGAACTAGATCCCACATGCTGCAACTAAGAGCTCACGTGCCACGGTGAAGACCGAGGGTCCCTCATGCCACAACTATAGGTGCTGCCAGCTGCAACTAAGGCCCGGCACAGCACCTCCCCAAATAAAACCTGAAAAAACAAACCAAAAAACCCAATGTACATACCTTAATTTTTTTTCAAAAAAAAAAAAAAAGAAAAGAAATGGCTTTAGCATGTGTACAAGCCATATTCTCCCATGTTCTCTACATTCAAAACTGAGTAAATCATTCTGGGAATTTTTCTTAATTGCACATCACATACACACACACTATCTCAGCCGTCAGGAAAAGCTCCAACAACACTTGTCATTTTAAATCACACCCCCACACAGCTCTGACCCTCTATATGACCCAACTTCATATTCTACCCAAGGACACAGACTGTTCACTGTGCCCTCTGGAACTCATTGCCTGTCATCAAAAACATTTTCTGTATGCTCAAGGTCTTCTCCATATTCTCCACTTCTTCCACCTCTTTATTCTAAATGAAACCTGTATTTCCTACCGTTGCAAGTGCGTTGGTGACTAGTCGCTTCAGTCATGTTCAACTCTTTGCAACCGCGTGGACTGTAGCCCTCCAGGCGCCTCTGTCCATGGGATTCTCCAGGCAAGAACACTGGAGTGGGTTACCATGCCTTCCTCTAGAGGATATTCCTGACCTGAGGATTGAACCTCCATCTCTTTCATCCCGTGCATTGGCAACCAGGTTCTTTACCACTAGGACCACCTGGGAAGGCCCACAGTTGGAAGTACTCACTGCCAATTCTAGAGGATTCCCCTGTTCTTTTCCCCAAACATTCTTACTTCCTTTGAAGCTCAGCCATTGGTCATCCACCTCTCCACGTGTCAACCATCTACAGACTTTATAGTCACTTCTCGTTCCTTGAATAGTCTCATGCATGACCCACTGTCACTCTCTGCAGCAGCACTCTTCTCATAATTCTTGGTGATTTCAAAACCGGGCTTTTGATGTCCTCTTCTCTCCTGGTCTTATTCTCCACATCATTCTAGCCCCCTGCTCCACAGTCATGCCCTAGACAATATCATCACTCTGCCCGCACAGTGTTAATTTCACACATGCACTCCCACTCTGATCATTTTCTTTAGCCCAGGAGAGAAACTCACATTGACCTTAGCTTTTGTCCCTCACCTCACCTGGGTGACTGAGCATGCAGCTGTGCAAGCCTCGACCTGAAGTCACGTGTTTGCCATCCTTGCCCTGGTAGTGCTAGACAACTCTTGTATTAAGGACAGTTTCATAACTTCTGAAATTAAATTTGGCAAAATATAGAAGTACATCACGGTCACTTTGAGAATTTCCTCATATTTGTCCCCAACATTTCACCCACATTAAATTAAACTTACTTTCCCTCAAGTTCTAGCATGTGAGGTGTCTAAGTTTTCATTACTTTCCGTGGATTTTGACTCTATTATAAAAGTATTTTCCTACTATTTTCCATCTGAATGTTAGTATTTAGTATAGAGCATTTTCTAGACCCTTTATAAGGCCTCAGACCCCTCTAACATAACCCTATGGTGACTCTCTTTAGGGGAAGCAAATGGGATAAATGAACTGTGATTACTGCAAGCAAGACAGATCAAAATCTGTGTGCTTCTTTCCAGAAGATAGATCACAAGGAAAGAAAATGTGCTGTGTCTGAAAGTTCTCTGCTTAAAACTCCTGTTTTTAAAACTCTGCTCATTTTTTTTTTTTTCTGTGTTTCTGTGAAAAGAATAGGGAGCCATTCCCAAGCAGTGTCCCCAGACAGGGTAAGAGGGTTGTGTCGGAAGCTCACACGCGACCGTGATTTACGACTAAGATGAGTCAGAACTCAACCCCTGATCCTACCTTTTCACCTCCTCTCTCCAAATCAACACCCAGTTATGCAAACCAGTCACGAGTTCACCCTCTGTTGTTCTGTGAAAGACTACAGTCCTCATCAGGCCAAGATGGGCTCAGAGCTACGTACTCATCCCTCAGCATGTGAGAGGGAATAAAGGTCAGGGCTTTTGTCCAGTATTTTCTGTTTCCCTGAAATCTTTAAAAATCATGCACATTCCACCCTGTCGGCCTCACTCTTACCTGATCCCAGAAGCCTGTGTTTGCATTTCGGCCTCTGATTTTTTAACATTGTTGTCATTGGACGATACATTCCAAGCAGCTAGCTAACAAGTGAGTCTCCGACATAAATTGAAAATGTTGCTTCTTCTTGTATAGGACAAAATTCAACAAAACAATTGGCTCTGAGTGGCTACAAATGAAGGCAGGGGAGTTGAGCACTTTGGATGTTAGCACTGTAGACAGCATCTATCTCCCATTCCCCAGTAACCAAGACTTCTGAAACGCAAGCGTTTTTTTCCCTTCAAATTCTTGGCTCATTCTGGAGACAAAGACATTTTGCAGAACTAACCAGATAATACTCAAAAGTGGATTATCAGGGCAACTATACAAACATGTCACTCCAAAACAGACCCTAAAAAGAACAGGATACATACTGCAGGTTCTTTTCTGCTTTTTGGCCATGCTGCAAAGCATGCCGGATGTCCACACATAGCTTTTGGGATCTGAGATGCCCGACCAAGTATTGAACTTACGCCCCCCTAAAGTGGAAGCACAGAGTCTTAACCTCTGGACCAGTAGGAAAATCAGCAAAATAGGATTCAGTTGCTGGGCCACAAGGAAGGAAACTGGCTGAGTTGTGAAATATGTTGACAACAAAACTTCAATTGATCCTGGCACTGACTCCAGAGCTCAGCTGTAGGGATTTCTACTTCTGAGCAGAGTTCTAATACACAAACAGAAAAGTCAAACCATAAGGCTAACAGGAAATTGTATCTTCTCAGAGGTCAAATTTGCTGAAACTTTTGAATAAGGTACAAGAGGTCAAGAGGACCAAAGACCCTGGTGAAATCAGGACCCTGTCCCCTGAAGCCAGTGGCTGAGTGGGAAAATAATTTCATATCCTCATGCCTGGATTTTAAGTGCAGAAAGCAATATAGCCTGGCAAAAATAGGGGACATAAATTTAATAAAATGAGTTTTATGAGATAGAGCACAGCACAGCTTCCCTAATTAAACTTTATCCTCACGTTAGAGCAATTTTCTTCTTTTTGAGACCGGCCTATCCTTTCTTTCTTAACTTCCTGTCATCCTTTTTATTGGTAAAGCAATTATTTTTACTAAAACCTGTGGACAGAGCTCATAAAGTGACCCTGTTTTGCCCATAGTCTGCCTTGTTGAAAGATATAAAGAATAAGTATACATTTTTGGAGGGGAAATAGATCACCAAGTAAGGATTACTCAACATAGTACGTTGTGCCCATATTGTAATTTTTTTAATTTATGTTATTGAAATATAGCTGATTTACAATGTTGTGTTAGTTTCTGATGTGCAGGAAAGTGACTCAATTATACACACACACATATATATATGTATGTATATATATTATAGTTGGTATTTGCTAATCCCAAATTCTTAATCTATCCCTCCTCCCATACCCCCCAAGACTGTAATTTTCAACTAGATTTTCCAAATAAAGATTATGAAAGTATCCTTTTTAATGTAGGAAAACAATGTTTGCTTTCGGAGACATTGTACAAAACAGATTTTAGATTAAAATTCTAATTCATAGCCACCTAAAGAAGATGTCTAGAGATCCTTAAATATATTCTCATTGATCAGAAAACTGAACATAAAGCAGTCACTACTGCTAAAACTGTTTCATGACAGTTACTCAAAGTGATTTGGTACAGTTGCCTAGGTAAAATAACTGCCTGTAAGTATGCTATGCTGTGCTGAGTCGCTCAGCTGTGTCTGACTTATTGTGATCCTATGGACTGTAAGCCCGTCAGGCTGCTCTGTCCATGGGATTCTCCAGGCAAGAATACTGTACTGGGTTGCCATGCCTTCCTCCAGGGTATCTTCCCAGCCCAGGGTTTAAACCCAGGTCTCCTGCTTTGCAGGCGATTCTTTACCATCTGAGCCACCAGGAAAGCCCAAAAATACTGGAATGGGTAGCCTATCCCTTCTCCAGAGGATCTTTGTGACCCAGGAATTGAACTGGGGTCTCCTGCATATCAGACAGATTCTTTACCAGCTGAACTGCCAGGAAAGCCTGCTTGTAACTATATCTGCAGGCAAAACAAACTTCTGACATAAGTCACTATCAGCTTCTATTTTTAAAAAAATGTAGGGACCTCCGTGGTAGTCTAATGGTCAGGACTTCACCTTCCAATGCAGGGGATGTGGGTTTGATCCCTGGTCAGGGAACTGGGATCCCACATGCTTCATGGCCAGGGAACCAGAACATGAAACAGAAGCAGTGTTGTAACAAATTGAATAAGGACTTTAAAAATGGTCCACATCCAAAAAAAAAAAAATCTTAAAAAAATAAAAAATGAATAATTTCTTTAAAATGTACATCAAGTTTCATCATTAAATATCCTTTTGGTTATTGAAAAGTCAACCAGGTATATACTGAGCACTATTCATTGGTAAAGTTCCAATAGTAATAGAATTTCATCATATAAGGTAAAATCTCCATGAAAAGATCACTTGCTTTATTGTATTGGGTTAACTTTTAGATAGACAGACGGATGGATAGATAGGCAGATATTTAGGTTTTAGGAGCTTTAGCTCCTTCAAAAAGAGTTGTATTGTCATTTTTAGAAGATCACACCAATAGGTACATTTTTGATGTTTCTTTCAGTTAAAAGACCCTAAGCTATGAGTATAGTGGTGTAATATATCCACAAAAAAATTATAACCACATTCTTTGAAGTCAATATTCTCCAGATATCAGTGTATTCTACCTGCTGGGAGTCTACAAAGAAATGCCCAATGATGTTGGTGATAGCCTCAGACTATTTTCCTTTGAAAAACTAAAAATAATTCTGATCTATGAACCACCAGATGCCAAGTAGATACAACTGTTATAAGGAGAGCACAAGAACTTCAAAGCTGCTGACCCAAGATGAATTCATGAGGTAGTCTCTGTAAGATTAATTTGCTTTCATTATTTGTTTTTCAAAAAAAAAGCTTTCAGGGCATTTGCCATTTTGAAGGCGGTGGAGACCCCTGCAAGGAGAGCGTGAAGGTAAAGATAAGAGGTAGATTGAAGAAGCAAACCCGAAGAAAGAGACTCCATTCTTTCCCATTACGGTTTTTCTCCCAGAAATTAAAAAAAAAATTTAATATAAATTTAGGTAGATTATTTGCTTTGGGCTATGTTAAATAGAGCCTAAATAAAAAGAATAAAAAGATGCCAAGTGTGGATTTAATCAGTGTCTTTCAGCATCATAATATAGGCTTTCTTAATTTTCAAAAGCAGAATAGGAAAATTTAAAAAGCAATCCAGTGTTCAGGGATATTTTACTTACTATTTTAATAAACCTTTGTTTATGCCTAGAGG
The DNA here is from genome assembly GCF_014754425.2 of Oryx dammah. Classification (NCBI taxonomy): domain Eukaryota; kingdom Metazoa; phylum Chordata; class Mammalia; order Artiodactyla; family Bovidae; genus Oryx; species Oryx dammah. Next base: position 11,703,059 of record NW_024070196.1, read on the forward strand.
TGCCATTAAATTACCAGCCAGACATTAATACACAGCTCACAGGGGACTGGCGTATACGCCGTGATTATTGCTGGGTGTTTGCTCTGCTGTTTATAAACAGCTACTGGACAGAAGTTTTTTTTTTTTTTAAGTCTGAGCTTCATTTATATCCCAAGATTGTTTTTCTATCTACTTGGAGATGAATAGCTATTTATGATGTGGATCAAATAATCACAATAGCAGACTTTATAAAATAAGGTATTTTTTTTAACCAATAAGGACCTACTATATAGCACAGGGAACTCTACCCAATATTTTGGGATAACCTATATGAGAAAAGAATCTTAACAAGAATGCTTATGTATATGTGTAACTGAATCATTTGGCTGTACATGTGAAATTTACACAACATTGTAAATTGACTATACTACAATAAAATTAAAATATTTTTTAAAATAAAGTGACTTTAAACAGTTTTTCTGTGGTTACAGTAGAAGGTAACAATTTTTTCTTACTTGAAGATGTGATGGAAAATAGAGCAGTTGATGCTATATAGTCTTATGCTCTTTCCAGTTTACAGTGCAGAGCTTAGCTTAGGTCAGGCTAAGAGACTGTTATATCTGGGAGGACCATCAAGGCGACACTGGTTTTCACCTGTGCAAATACATGCCAATGACTGTGTATTTCAGAAAATCAATCAGAACATTTTGGTGAAACCCGAGCCTGAATGTGCCTGGTACATTAACTCTAATTATAATAATGAGACTATAAATAATTCATTTTGTATCAGTGCAATGAGTTAAATGGCATCATATTTCTTTGATGAGTAATCTTGATTTTTCTCCTTGCACTTAAGTAATAAGAATGCTACCAAGATGCTGTGATTTCATAGCTTTAAATTGTCTTTGTTTTTTAAGTTTATAATGCAAATCAGAGCATAGAAATTCTAGTCAAAGATTTCAAACAATTTTGATACTGCTTTCAGGTGGCTGGAAGCAAATAGCATAGCAGTAGAATGAAAATCTGGAGAAAGCAATGGCACCCCACTCCAGTACTCTTGCCTGGAAAATCCCATGGATGGAGGAGCCTGGTAGGCTGCGGTCCATGGGGTCACTAAGCATCAGACACAACTGAAGTGACTTAGCAGTAGCAGAATGAAAATCAAAAGGCAGTGCTGGCAAAATGGAGCTGTTTTCCTCTGTTAAATAGCATTCTGAATTTCCATAGCTGGTGGAATGAGTGTATACCTTCCCACTGTGTCTCTCAGAACTGTTGACTGGAGCTCTATTTGGTTACCTGGCAGAGCTTGGGAAACATGGTTATTGAAGGCCTCTTTCACTTTCTTTTTTTTTGACTGGGTGGCATGCAGGATCCTAGTTCCCCAACCAGGAACTGAATCAGTGCCCCCTGCAGTGGAAGTGAGGAGTCTTAACCACTGGATCACCAGGGAAGTCCCTCACTTTTAAAATACAAGTGATAAGATTGATGAGCCAGGTAAGACTTGAATTTTTCCAGCATCATTAAAGAAGTAATAAGTCTATAGTAGTTACTCCCAATTATGTGTGCACTTATGCATATAAATAATAAATATAAACATTAGATAAAATACAAAGGAAAAGGTAAACTGTTAATATCTTTTGAGAATGCAATTCTGGATATCTCTATTAAGATTACACACACACACACTCCCCCTCCCAGCAATACCATAAAAACTAATCTACCAGCCCATAAGGATGCATCAGAAAGGATGCTCGGAGGGGTAGAAAAATAAAACTACAAAGGCAGTGCTCATCACCAGGGAAAGAGATACGCAAACTGGAGTCCACTCGTACCGTGAAACATTATGCACTCACAAAAGAAAGCATGTTAGACAATAGTTTTAATCAAATATACTCTAATAAAATATAGAAAAAATTTTTTTAATTTAGAAAAAAGTTTTTCAAAAAGTGTTAGGTATGTATTAGTTGGGGCTTCCCTGGTGGCTAAGCTGGTAAAGAATCCCGTTGCAATGCAGGAGACCCTGGTTCGATTCCTGGGTCTCAAAGATCCCCTGGAGAAGGGATAAGCTACACACGCCAGTATTCTTGGGCTTCCCTCATGGCTCAGACGGTAAAGAATCTGCCTGCAGTACTGGAGATCTGGGTTGGATCCCTGGACTGGGAAGATCTCTTGGAGGAGGGCATGGCAACCCACTCCAGTATTCTTGCCTGAAGATTCTCCATGGACAGAGGAGCCTGGCGGGCTACAGTCCTCCACGGGGTCTCAAAGAGTTGGGCATGACTGAATGACTAAGCACAGCATACATAGTAGTTGATTTGGAGGGACTTTTACACTGTGCATTCAAGTGAGAAAAATAGTTTTCTAACATTTTTTTACAGTATCGATGAGGAGAGATGGATGAGAGAGGAAGAGGAAAGATATAAAGAATTTAACAAAATGCTTTTAAAAAGCATTCTGAAATACATATAGAATATGATACTATTTATTCAAAATTTTATATATGTGTGCATATATTAGCCTGAAGAGATATATGAAAGGATGTTACGAAAGTTTTAATAGTGATTATCTCAGAGATTTTGTTTCTTCCTTAAATTTGTTTTTATTCTGGTTGAGCACACTATAGCTTATATTAATGGTATAATGAGATTTTTAAAAAAGGTTATCAGAAATGTCAATGTTTAAGAACAACTTGTTCAATCTGTAGGATAAAGACTATATACATAGGCTTTTGAAAAGCCAAAATGTAATATTTTGTTTCCATATATAAGGTTTAATATAAGCTCCAGACAGCCAGTAAAAAAATTATTTGATTTAGCAGGTTTTTAAAAATTGCATCAAGGCTTTATATTAGGCTGATATGTTATGGTTCAAGTATAAGAAGCAGACCATTTACAAGGTCTCATTCTGGTTCAAGAGTTCTTAAAACCTCTAGGATATCTGTCAAAATGGGATCTGCAGGCTTTGAGGTGCTGGGTTTTGATAGAAAAATTCAGAATATATAGCAGAATCTAATCCTCCTAGGTAGGAGGAGTTAAGTCCTTGTTCCTTGACTTGGAGCACACAAGCCCAAGGTTTGCAGAAACCCCTAAAAGCCATCTAGGGATCTGTATACATCATGTCACTGTGGACATGTCTAAGTTTTGAATATTGTGAGATGAACATCTTGGTTGCCACCTACAGAACTAGCATAATATCTACTGTAGGAGAATAAAAATGTCTTTTTTCTTTATCTGCTATAAGAGAGGAAAGATGTTCTTGACTGGGGTCCCTGTCATAAAAGATTAAAATGAGAAAAGCAAACAAATTTATTTAATGTAAGTTTTACTGAAAACCTGGAGACTTCATAAGGAAATAAGACCTGACGAAGTAGCTAAACCTGAGTGTTTTTATACCAGGTTTAATGAAGAGAGGACAGTGGTGGGCAAAGGTGATAAGACAAAAAAGGGGTTGTGGTGGCATCTCTTGGTGTCTCTCTGTCTTTGGAAATTAAGAAGTCCCTTTCTAAGGGAGGCACCGGTCATATGAGGGTTTTGTGAGCTGCCTCAGGTGACAGTCAGAAAGTCCTTCCTTCACCCACTTCTCAGATTCTTTCAGCCTGGAGTATGTAATAAGCCAAGGTACCACTCTTTAGGGTGCTCATCACTACCACTGTCTGATGGCTGAGATAAATGCTTTCTGTGCATCATCTAATTTACTGCTGTAACAACAGCTGGGTCACACTATCTTTGCATGGCTTATCTCTAATTTCATTCAGATCTCAAAGGGCAGCTCCCTGAGATGCCTTCCCTGGTTACCCAAGCTAAATTAGAATACCTCTGATACCCAGCAGGATCCTGTGGGGCTCCCGGGCCCAAAAGCCTTTCTGTGTCCCCCATTTCTTGATTATAGGAAATAGGCTTCATTCAGCCTCCATGACCTTCTCCGAGTTCCAAGGGCAGGTTCAAAGAACTGCTAATCAGTGAAAGGAGGAGATGCCCAGACAAAGGGGAAGCGGCCTCCAGGGATACACACAACACTGTCTGTGAGCTGTTTTGTAGATACTGAAACTGCCACCAGATGGTAGAAGTTAGCGGTATGCTGCCCACAAGCAAGCAGACCCCAGACAGGTTGGAACCTGAAGGTTGATGATGCTGACTCCTATTTACCTCACCGCCAACCAATCAGAAGGATGTCCACGAGCTGATCATGCACCCCTGGAACCATTACAATAAAACTCCTCACCACCCCTTCCAGGTCAGGACACACACAGTCTTGAGAGCAGTACCCCGCTGTGGCCATTCTTTCCTTTTTCACCCAGAACTCTGTCTTTCAGAGTTACTTCTGTGTTGGGGCACAGAGGCTGGATTCAGCTTCACCTCCCCCTGAGCAGCAGGAGGGGAATGGTAGCTCTAGTCCAGAGCCTCTGAATCTGTCTAGAACTTCTTAGGCATTCAATCAATATTTGATGAATAAATGAATTCATTTCTCCGATAACATAAGGGAGTGAGCCTCAACTTTGTCTGTTTCCTTTGTTGGCTCATTTATTGACTTAACAAATATTTGTTAACATTTAACTGTATTCCAGGCCAATTTAAAGCCTTTGGAATGTGCCAATGAAGAAAGATTCCCTGGTGACTTAGACAGTAAAGAATCCACTTGCAATGCGGGAGACCTGGGTTCGATCCCTGGGTTGGGAAGATCCCTTGGAGGAGGGCATGGCAACCCACTCCAGTATTCTTGCCTGGAGAATCCCCAAGGATTCTGGGGATTCTCAGGGGAGCCTGGCAGGCTGCAGTCCATGGGGTCACAAAGAGTCGGACACAACTGAGCAATCGTGACAGAATGAACAAAGAGGCAAAGTTCCTGCTTCCGTGGAGCTTACTTTTCAGTCACTAAAATCTTAGGTTCTTTTTTTCCCACCAGTTTCACTGATTGCCCTAAAAATAATAATAAACGTGAACACTGTCTTAATTTCCTTCTGTGGTACTTAAAAATGTAGATATGTTCCTTTTATAGAAATCAGACAAAACCCATACGTTTCTTTTTTTGTAAATATTTAATTCCATACTTGTCTTAGTTGGCTGAAGAGATAAAATTAACTTCTTATAAGCTAATGATAGAAATGTCTAGTTAATAAACCATTGTGCATGCTTGTGTAACTGATTCTTTGTGACCCTATGGACTGTAGCCAGACAGGCTCCTCTGTCCATAGGATTTTTCAGGCAAGGATACTGGAGTGGGTTGCCATTTCCTCCTCCAGGGGATTTTCCCTACCCAGGGATCAAACCTGTGTCTCCTGCGTTTCCTGCCTTAGCAGGCAGATTCTTTACCACTGAGCCCTAAACTGTGTACTTCTACATATAAAATAGATTACTAATAAGGACCTACTGTATAGCATAGGGAACTCCACTCGATACTCTGTAACGGCCTATATGGGAAAAAATTCTTAAAAAGAGTGTATATGTATAACTGATTCACTTTGCTGTACATCTGAAAGTAACACATCATTATAAATCAACTATATTCCAATAAAAATTAAAAAATAAAACTACTGTCCTTGCATATAAGGTCATGAAAAGAAATTAAGGAAGAGATAATTTTCAGCCCATACTTTCTATTCCTTGTTAGTATCAATAGATTTAACACTTTAAAAAATGGTTTTATCAAGTGTAAAATGCTATATACTAAACAGTCCCTTCTTAGAAAAAAGGAATGCTTGCAACTGCCTATGAAACAGGCTTAATCAGATAATCTGTTTTTGAACCAATGCTAACCCTGGGCAGAGTCCTCAAACTATCCTGAGTTTCCTTAGCAGTAAAACAGGGAGAAGGACTACCCTGGTGGTCCTATGGCTAGGACTCTGTACTCTCAATGCAGGGGGTCTGGTTTTGATCTTAAAAGTTGAAGATCTTGTGTGCCACAACTAAGACCCATCGCCGCCAAATAAATAATTTTTTTTAAGTGGGGATAATAATGCCTGCTCTATGCCATTATGAGGAGCAAATGAATTTGTGTGGTTTCCATAACTGTAGAGTATTACATACAATTATATCTAAAATATAATTTTTACTTGGTACAATTTTAAGAATATAAAAATAGACCCTCTTAACAACACCTATATGTATGTAAATAATTTTAGAATGAGAAAAAGTAAGTTTAGTGATAATTTCCAAATGGGATCCACCTTAGTGAAATAAATTCCAGAGACTTAAGAATAACCAATTTCAAGTCTACATTGGGCTTAGAGACAGTGTAAGAATATGAAAAACTCGAGAATTCACTTTGCTGCCAAATTGAATTTATAGTTCTTGTAGAAGGTCAAAAGGCAAGGTCAAGCTGCTGAGAAATCACAAATCTTTTGGTATTTCCCTCTGATAATTTAGCTGGGCAAATTAATATGAATACAAAAAAATAAGGTGAGATTCAAGGTCAATAAAGAGAAGATTTTGATAAAAAGCACAAGAATAAAACTTCCCTGGGGGTCCAGGGGCTTAGACTCCACACTCCCAATGCAGTGGGCACTGCTTTGACCCCTGGTTGGGAAACTAGATCCCACATGCTGCAACTAAGACCCACTGCAGCCAAATAAATAAATAAGAAATAAGTTGCCATCCTCTACCTCAGTGGGGGCCCTTAGTTTCTGTAGAAGAACTCAGAGATACATGTCAGATTGTTCTGTATATTCACTGAGGAGGAACCAGGGCCCTGCCCCATCACTGCACTGTTATTTCTTGACTGCCTTTCCTTTGTTTCTGCATCCCTTCTCTCCTCTAATTAGTAACTGGTAACGCTGCCCTTTGGGACTCAAAAAGTCTAGGAGACTGAAAGCCTTTTTCCTACCAACAAGAAACGAGGGACACGGAAAGGCTTCTGTACCCAAAAGGACCCCATGGGGTCTGCTCAGTTTCAATGTTTCCAAAGCATTCTTGTTAATCTTCATAGAAACATAAACTTCTTTCTTTTGTATTCATGTTTTATTAGTCCAGGTGATATTAACTTAAATAAAATAATTCAAATAACAAGTACAAAAGACAAACTGGTGTCAACTAAAATGACGCACAACGTCAGAGTTGCAGGTTAAGCTTTACTTGGGGCAAAATGAGGACTGCAGCCTGGGAGACAGCACCTTAGACAGCTCTGAGAGACTACTCCAAAGAGGCAATGAGGGAAAGTCGCTCAGTCGTGTCTGATTCTTTGCCGCCCCATGGATTGTAGCCTGCAAGCCTCCTCTGTCTATGGAATTCTCCAGGCCAGAATACTGGAGTGGACAACCATTCCCTTCTCCAGGGGATCTTCCCAACCCAGGGATTGAACCCAGATTTCCCTCATTGCAGGTGGATTCTTTACCATCTGAGCTACCAGGGAAGCCCAAGAACATGGGGGAAGGTCAATATATAGGATTTTGGTGAAGGGGGAGTCCAATGCAATCAAGTGCTTATTTTACAAAAGGCTTTCTGCTAGGCGCTGATGTCAACATGAAAGGATTTGGGCATTTTTCTAGATACAAGGAGATGGAAGGATCAGAATCATGAAATCAATTTCTGAAACTTTCTCACTGTCTAAAGACCTGTTCCTTTTGTTTCCCTGGAGCACAGAGTGCCACACTCTTCACTCTGAATTCTCCTCTGGGGGTTAAAGGTCAGCAGCTGCAGCAGCACAGACAGATGGCAAATGCCCTTATTGTTGTTGTTGTTAAGTTGCTGGCAAATGCTTTTGGCAAGTGCCAATTTGTAGTTGACACTGGTTTGGGAACACATACGATAGATTCTTGGTAAGAGGATTTCTGCTATATTCTTGAGTAACTTCACATTAGCACATAGGACAGTCCCCAAGCAGCTCTGAACTAGAGGTTAAGAATTAGAAAGGCCTGTGTTGAATCCAGACTCTGTAGTTTACTTTCACTAGCTGTGTGATCCTGAGTAGGTGATCTGTTTTTTCTGAGCCATGGTTTCTTGGCAGGTAGCATGGTAATCATAACTCTGAAAAGACAGTGCAGAGTTGAGCTCATCTAAAATTGCTCCTAGTACAATGTAGATACTCAATAAACACTCCTTTCCTTACTTCTTTATATAAGAAAGAGATAAATGTCTATTACCATCACCTCTCCCAGCTTTTTTGGTCAATACTCTGTATAGTTAGCAAGAGTTTTACTAAATAAACAAGCCAAATCAAACTGATTTAATCATTGGAAATAAAAGGTTCCTGAAAGTGAAAGTTGTTCAGTCGAGTCCAGCTCTTTGCAACGCCATGGACTATGCAGTCCTTGGAATTCTCCAGGCTCAGAATACTGGATTGGGTAGCCTTTCCCTCTTCAGGGGATCTTCCCAACCCAGGGATCAAACCCAGGTCTCCCGCACTGCAGATGGACGCTTTACCAGTTGAGCCTCAAGTCAGTCAGTCAGTCAGTTCAGTTGCTCAGTCGTGTCCGACTCTGCAACCCCATGAATTGCAGCACACCAGGCCTCCCTGTCCATCACCATCTCCCGGAGTTCACTCAAACTCACATCCATCGAGTCTGTAATGCCATCCAGCCATCTCATCCTCTGTCCCCAATCCCTCCCAGCATCAGAGTCTTTCCCAATGAGTCAACTCTTCTCATGAGGTGACCAAAGTACTGGAGTTTCAGCTTTAGCATCATTCCTTCCAAAGAAATCCCAGAGCTGATCTTCAGAATTAACTGGTTGGATCTCCTTGCAGTCCAAGGGACTCTCAAGAGTCTTCTCCAACACCACAGTTCAAAAGCATCAATTCTTCAGCACTCAGCTTTCTTCACAGTCCAACTTTCACATCCATACATGACCACTGGAAAAACCATAGCCTTGACTAGATGGACCTTTGTTGCCAAAGTAATGTCTCTGCTTTTCAATATGCTATCTAGGCTGGTCATAACTTTCCTTCCAAGGAGTTAGCGTCTTTTAATTTCATGGCTGCAGTCACCATCTGCAGTGATTTTGGAGCCCCCAAAAATAAAGTCTAACACTGTTTCCACTGTTTCCCCATCTATTTCCCATGAAGTGATGGGACCAGATGCCATGATCTTTGTTTTCTGAATGTTGAGCTTTAAGCCAACTTTTTCACTCTCCTCTTTCACTTTCATCAAGAGGCTTTCTAGTTCCTCTTCACTTTCTGCCATAAGGGTGGTGTCATCTGCATATCTGAGGTTATTGATATTTCTCCCGGCAATCTTGATTCCAGCTTGTGCTTCTTCCAGCCCAGCGTTTCTCATGTACTCTGCATATAAATTAAATAAGCAGGCTGACAATATACAGCCTTGACTCCTTTTCCTATCTGAAACCAGTCTGTTGTTCCATCTCCAGTTCTAACTGTTGCTTCCTGACCTGCATACAGATTTCTCAAGAGGCAGGTCAGGTGCTCTGGGTATTCCCATCTCTTTCAGAATTTTCCACAGTTTATTGTGATCCACACGGTCAAAAGCTTTGGCATAGTCAATAAAGCAGAAATAGATGCTTTTCTGGAACTCTCTCCCTTTTTCAATGATCCAGCGGATGTTGGCAATTTGATCTCTGATTCCTCTGCCTTTTCTAAAACCAGCTTGAACATCTGGAAGTTCACAGTTCACATATTGCTGGAGCCTGGCTTGGAGAATTTTGAGCATTACTAGTGTGAGAGATGAGTGCAATTGTGTGGTAGTTTGAGCACTCTTTGGCATTGCCTTTCTTTGGGATTGGAATGAAAACTGACCTTTTCCAGTCCTGTGGCCACTGCTGAGTTTTCCGAATTTGCTGGCATATTGAGTGCAGGACTTTCGCAGCATCATCTTCCAGGATGGCTCAGCTGGTAAAAGACTCTGCCAGCAATGTGGGAGACCTGGGTTCAATCCCTGGGTTGGGAAGATCTCCTGGAGAAGGGAAAGGCTACCCACTCCAGTATTCTGGCCGGGAGAATTCCATGGGGTTGCAAAGAGCTGGACACAACTGAGCAACTTTTACTCCCCATTGTCACTAGGAACCACTAAGTCATTGGAGAAGGAAATGGCAACCCACTCCAGTATTCATGCCTGGAAAATCCCATGGACTGAGGAGCCTGGTGGGCTACAGTCCATGGGGTCACAAAAAGTCGGACACGACTGAGCGACTTCACTACAGGATATGCTTAATGGACTATCCTAATCACTTGTAAGTGCCATAGAATAAAAATGTTAGTCTATGATCTAGAGATACATGAGTATTTCAAATAACAAGACTGGAAGGCAGGGCAGGGCACAACCTTCAAAAGAAGGACACAGCTTTGAGGACACAACATAAAGTGGTTAGAACACACTAAGTCTAAGATGCCGGGTGAGTCAGATTCCACTAGACTGTAAGCCTCAGTACACTCTTATTGTAACACATCAGCTCGTGCTAATGACACACCCACAGGCTCTATGACAGTTCCAAGGCTGACCATCAAAGGTCAAAAAGTGGGTGGTGGCCCAATTCCTGGAAGTCCCTGCCCCTTCCCCCCCATTTTTGGAATAATCCTCCCACTCAATAGCCTATGAAACTATCCTCCCCTATAAAAACCGACAAACCCATTCAGTGGGGCCTCTTGCCTGCTGAGACGGCCCACACTCTATCTACGAAGTGTGTAGCTCCCTGAACACACCTTTTCCCATTTTACTATGGCTTACTCTTGAATTCCTTTCCTGCTTTTGTGAAGCCACTAACCCACACTCTGCAGCCATCCCAGGGACTTGCCTGAGACCTGAAATGTGACCATCCTCTCTCACTCCACTCTCTTTCCTGCAACAATTTCACAGACTCATGGTCCAATTTGCTGCATGCCTCCCCACCACTCTTTTTTTCTATAGTGATAATAATAGCTGGTAACTGGAGAACCAGAGAAAGAAGAAATTAAAAAAGGAAGGGTCTTCAATACAATGAGAGCATTTTGTAGTCTTCTCTTTCCATATTCCTTTCTTCTGCCCTTAAGAAAGTGTTATTTTCCTGAATTGATAGAATTATGCCCCCAACCCTTTGCCAGAGCCTAAATATTCATATACAATCCTAACAGGCTGCTCTTGGGTCCAGCGTGAGTTTTACTGTTCTCTCTAGAAAGCCTTTGTATGCTTTCACTTGAACACTGAATCTGGTGATGCTGGGGAGGACGATATGGGTTATTTTCCTTCACAGAGGTGTCATAAGGATAAATGAAATGATATTCATACAGCACTTTAGGATGTTCTTACAAACTGCACCTTTGTAAACATGACATATTCTAAAAGACCAGTGACTGCAATTTCTGTTTTAAATAGAAATTGCTGACAACAATTTCAACCCTGAAAAGTAAACACATCAGCTTGAAATTGAAGTGCACTTTGCCAAGTAGCAGCCAGCTGATCACCTATCTGGGTCCTTACTGCAAATAAAGTTAAATGTTCACATAGATTGTTGTGTACAATTCATCCTGCTCTGCTATTTAGAAGTATCAGAAGCTAGTGGCCTGGTCCTGCATTCTTTGTGATCCAGCAACATCTGGAGGTGAGTCTTGGTCTTAGAACCTCCAAGGGCATTGCTGTCTATCTCAAGGAAACTATGATTAGAGACATCTTGAGAATACTGAACTGTAGCAGGGTCTAAGCTATAGGGGCACATTAAGAGCAAGCCAGTCAACCTTAAAGGAAATCAACCCTGAATATTTGTTAGAAGGACTCATGCTGAAGCTGAAGCTCCACTATTTTGGTCACCTGATGTGAAGAGCTGACTCACTGGGAAAGACCCTGATGCTGGGAAAGATTGAAGGCAAAGGAGAAGGGGGCAACAGAGGATGAGATGGTTCGATGGCATCACTAACTCAATGGACATGAGTTTGAGCCAGCTCTGGGAGATAGTGAAGGACTGGGGTTGCAAAGAGTTGGACACCACCGAGCAACTGAACAAAAACAACAAAACCATCCTACTGAGGTTACTCTGAACCCAGATAAAACTCTGGAAAATATTCAATCTGGAGACAGGAGCAAAACTCCCATCCTTCAGGTGACCCTGGTCTGAGAATGAGGCCATGGCCTGGAACACGTTTGGAGATCTTTGTAGGCAAACACTAAATGTCACCCAGGTAGAGCGTACTAGAGGATGCTCTAGCCCTGTCTCAGGGCACTGATGTGTTTTATCCTCTATCAAGCCAAGGGTGGCCGAGGACTACCAGAGATCAGTCAGTAAGTTAGCATCCCAGGTGCAGAGGGCAATAACCCGGCAGAAGTGAAGCGCGCGTGAGTTGACGTGAAGCTTCGCTGACACATCAGAGGGCCAAGCTAGCAAGTGCAACAGGGAGAACTGGGAAGAGAGTCAGTCTTGAAGATCACATCCCTGGGAGAGACCTCAGGCCACTATGCAAGTGGGACCTGGCTCTCAATTAACATACAGTAAGTTTCACGGACTCAGCAATGGAAACACAGGAATTTAAGTAAGAGAAAGAGGAAGTGAAAATCAAAGTGTCAGTAGCTCAGTCTTTGCCTGACTCTTCTCGACCCCATGGACTGTAGCCCACCAGGCTCCTCTGTCCATGGAATTCTCCAGGCAAGAATACTAGAGTGGGTTGCCCTGCCCTTCTCCAGGGGATCTTCCTGACCCAGGGACTGAACCCGGGTCTCCTGCACAGCAGGTGGACTCCTTAACATCTGAGCCACCAATGGCTTCTTCACAATAAGCTGTATGTGCACTTGCTTGCTTATAGATGCATTCTCTGCTCTCCATTGTGGATGTCCTCAGGCCTCTGATCTAAACCTATAATGAGATATCTATTTAGAAATGCACGGAAAAGAGAATTCGTGGTGGCCCAGTGGTTGGGACTTGGTGATCTCACTGCCAGGGCCTGCATTCCACCCCTGGTGGGGGAACTAGGATCCCACAGGCTGCTGCTGCTGCTGCTGCTAAGTCGCTTCAGTCGTGTCCGACTCTGTGCGACCCTATAGACGGCAGCCCACCAGGCTCCCCCATCCCTGGGATTCTCCAGGCAAGAACACTGGAGTGGGTTGCCATGTCCTTCTCCAATGCATGAAAGTGAAAAGTGAAAGTGAAATTGAAGTCGTTCAGTCATGTCTGACTCTTCGCGACCCCATGGACTGCAGCCTATCAGGCTCCTCTGTTCATGGGATTTTCCAGGCAAGAGTACTGGAGTGGGGTGCCATTGATTTCTCCGCCACAGGCTGCATGGCAGGGCAAAAAACAAAAATGCACAGAAGAAAAATACAATCTAAAAATAATTGGTGATTTCACTACTGCTTGCTGACACACATATTAATACACCAAGTAATGCCTCAAAAATAAACGGTTTGTTTTTAGAATTTTGAGCTTCAAATTTGGAGAATTTGACTTTTTTTTTTTTATCTGATCTTAAGTAACTTCAGAGATGGTGTTAACATTTTGATGCTTCTATGTCTATGTTTGCAGAATGAGGGAAATTGTGTGATATTTTCCCTGTGCAAAAGGCAGCAGAAAGGCATTGTTTGTTTTGCCTCATTTTATGTTTATCATTAAAAAGTCTGAGACTTTCCTCTTATTTGGTTTGCAAATCCATTCCACAAATATTCATGTTTAGAATCACTGCAGACTTCTCCTTTTTAAGAATAGGAATACAGACAAAACATGAGGGGAAAAGAGTGAACATTTATTGACCATTAACTCTCCTGCTATGTGCTTTATCTATATTTGACTGTCATGACAACCTTGTGAAGTATTATTAACCATGACATGTTTCACTAGGGAGTAAAAAGGTCACTTGCTTCTCAGTTGAGATAGCATGAGATTTTTATACAATTCTTAAAAATCACAACAAAATCATACCTTCCCTATGATTTTTGAGAACTCACATATGCCAGACAGTAGCCTGGCTCCTTGACTACTGTGTTCCGTCAATGAAGAAACAGACCTATAACTGTGGTTAGGTAATTTACTCAAATGGTGGATGTGGAGTTTGAAGGCTCCAGGTTTTCACTCTCTTGCATTCTTGTGTTTTAAAGTAAGGCATTTCAAATGGGTGATTCATCTGTAATCACCACTTAGCCTTCAAAATAAATCTTCAGGTAGATGACTAAAATGATCATGAGAAAGTCATAAAGCGTGAAAATGGAATCATTTAGAGCTTGTTTACTCTTTTCTTCATTATTGTTTTTGGAGTGTTTGGTTTTAGGACATTCAACAAGTGGGAGTAACACCATGTCAGGTGTATAGAATCCAGCTGTTTGCAACATGGTACCAAGAGAGAAGGCATATGAATTCAAGAAGAATGGGGTGAGGGGAAAATAGACTGTTTACAAAGTTCTTTTTTCGTAGCTTTCCTCCTATTCTTCTAGAAAGCAATGCAAAAACAGATTTACAATATGTCGTTTGTGGTTCATGCAAATCTGACTCTTTGTGACCCCTGTGACTGTAGCCCGACAGGTTCCTCTGTCCATGGGATTTTCCAAACAAGAATACTGGAATGGGTTGCCATTTCCTTCTCCATTTGTGGTTCATTATTTTTTAAAGCACCAAGGTTTTTACTTTGCTTTCTTGGGCTAGATAGTCAGTGGGTTTTGGCAAGCTTCCTATAGCATATATCTCAAGTATAGGGACCCAAGCTGGGAAGAGATCAAAGTATTTGTCAGATATTCCTAGCTCTTTTAAAACATTTTTTAAAATTTATTTTTCAAAAACAAGAGCAACAAAAAACCTCATTGCTAAAAAATATTAACCATCATCTGAACTTCAGTGAGTTGTAATTCTTTTTGCTGGTGGAGGGTATGCCTTTATGTTGATGGCAGCTGACTGCTCAGATGGTGGTTACTATAGGTTGAGGTGACTGACAATCTTAAAAACCAGACAATAATGAAGCTTGCTGCATCAATTGACTTTCTTTCATGAACAATTTCTCTGTAGTATGCAATGCTGTTTGATAAAATTTTATACACAGTGGAACTTCTTTTAAAATTGGAGTCAATCCTCTCTAACCTTAATGCTATTTTATCAATAAAATTTATGCAATATTCTAAGATATTTCCAGCTTTTCATGAAGCTAACCCAGTAAAGACATGACACATAACCAGGGGAAATGAAGATTTTCTCTTTGAGAAAACCCAGTCTTCTTACAAGTCCATCAAAGCAGAGAACCAGGAAGAGCTTTTTAAAAAGATACTTCAGTTTAAAACGCAGCAGATGACAAATTTAGTCCTAGAGCCCTCTGGGGATTTGGCTGCCAAACACTGATATATTGCAGAAACATTTATTTTGTAAGTGATGTTAATGATATTCTCAGAGCTCTGTGTTTGTTGTTTAACACTGCTATCATTTATTGATGACTAATGGCCAATAACAGAGCCCATTGCCTTACTTTGGGTCCCAGTCAGTATTTATAGATTAGGTCCATTAGTCTCCTTTCAAAAGCCATTGGGACAATGCAGCTGGCATCCAGCTAAAGAAGAGACGCAAAAAATATCTGCCACTCAAGGTAAGAAAAAGAAGAGAACTTGTAAGGAAGACATGCTATTACCGCCACAAAGAAACACTTAAATTAAGTATTATTATGACCTAATTAATATTCCTAAATTTCTAGTAGCTTGGCTTACCTTTTTATTCTCCTTTCTGTCTCTAAAAGACTCCATATTCTCCATCATAGCTCCATAAAGGACTGTGGGAATACAGTGATTGAGACCACTTTAAGGAAAATAAAAGCTCACGCACTTAAGAATGTTGAAATGAAAAAATGATAAGAAAATTTAATTATTGGAAGTACATGATAAAAGGAAGATGGCACACGTGTGCTGTGCTTAGTCGCTCAGTTGCGTCCGACTCTTTGTCACCCCATGGGCTGTAGCCTGCCAGGCTCCTCGGTCCATGGGGATTCTCTAGCCAAGAATACTGGAGTGGGCTGCCATGCCCTCCTCCAGAGGAGTCTTCCCAACCAGGGGTCGAACCCAGGTCTCTGACACTGCAGGTGAATCCCTTACCTTCTGAGCTACCAGGGAAGCCCAAGATGGCATGTAGTTCAGAGGAAAATTCATCAAAAAGTTACAGTAATTAAAACACTTAGAATCAGTTTATTAATTTGCTTACAACGTAAGGAAAGAGGGAAAATGTTAGTGGAGTTTTCCCCTTCTCTAATCCTAATCTGAAGATATATTTGGGTTATCAAAGTACTGTTACATTACATTCTTTGTGTAGCCAGCACAGGTACACTTGAGAATTGACTTTTTTTTATCTTTTAAAGGAACTCCTAAAGACTTATCTTCCAATTGTTTAAGCAACACTAAATCTCTGAAGGCTTTATACTTTCTTTCCCCAAAGTGAATTTTGTGTCATAAAAATCTTCACCTTTGGGTTTCCCTGGTGGCTCACTGGGAAAGAATTCTCCTGTCAATGCAGGAGAGGCAGATTCAATCTCTGGGTCGGGAAGATCCCCTGGAGAAGGAAAGGGCGACCCTCTCCACTATTCTTGCCTAGGAAATCTCATGGACAGAAGAGGTTGGCAGGCTACAGTCCACAGGATCCCAAAGAATTTGACACAACTTAGCAAGTAAACAACAAACATCTTCACCATTAAAACAGCTTTCTGGGATCGTATGTCCTAGCACAGGGTACCTGGGAGAAAGTACAGCTTGATTAAGAGCTGCAACTGTTTGTCCCAGCTCTGTCTCCATGCTGTGAATTTCAAGAGGAGTACAGTTGGTTCTTGTTGGTATAATCAGAATATTGTACTAGAATGATTTTTAGTTTTAAAATTTCATTTTAGTTTTGAAGATGAATCTGGCCTCTGTACCCCAATACCAAATTAAACCTTGGAGACAGAGTTTTGGGATGAAATAGAAAAAAACAGCCTTATTGATTTACCAGACAAAGGGGGCCACGGCAAGTTAACGCCCTCAAAACTGTGTGTCCCCATCTGGAAGGGGTAGTGAGAAGTTTTATAGTAATGGTTCAAAGAGGGCATCATCAGCTCCTGGACATTCTTCTTCTTTTTTTGATGAAGTTATGGCAGAAAGTGAAGAGGAACTAAAAAGCCTCTTGATGAAAGTGAAAGTGGAGAGTGAAAAAGTTGGCTTCAACCTCAACATTCAGAAAACTAAGATCATGGCATCTGGTCCCATCACTTCATGGGAAATAGATGGGGAAACAGTGGAAACAGTGTCGGACTTTATTTTTTTGGGCTCCAAAATCACTGCAGATGGTGACTGCAGCCATGAAATTAAAAGACGCTTACTCCTTGGAAGAAAAGTTATGACCAGCCTAGATAGCATATTGAAAAGCAGAGACATTACTTTGCCAACAAAGGTCCATCTAGTCAAGGCTATGGTTTTTCCAGTGGTCATGTATGGATGTGAGAGTTGGACTGTGAAGAAAGCTGAGTGCTGAAGAATTGATGCTTTTGAACTGTGGTGTTGGAGAAGACTCTTGAGAGTCCCTTGGAATGCAAGGAGATCCAACCAGTCCATTCTAAAGGAGATCAGCCCTGGGCGTTCTTTGGAAGGAATGATGCTGAAGCTGAAACTCCAGTACTTTGGCCACCTCATGAGAAGAGTTGACTCATTGGAAAAGACTCTGATGCTGGGACGATCCAGGATGAAATGGCTGGATGGCATCACTGACTCGATGGACGTGAGTCTGAGTGAACTCCGGGAGTTGGTGATGGACAGGGAGACCTGGCGTGCTGCAATTCATGGGATCGCAAAGAGTTGGACATGCCTGAGTGACTGAACTAAACTGAACTGAAAGTATTTAATCTTATTTTTCCACTATAATTGGGCTTCCCTGGTGGCTCAGCTGGTAAAGAATCCGCCTGCAATGTGGGAGACCTGGGTTCGATCTCTGGGTTGGGAAGATCCCATGGAGATGGGAATGGCTACCCACTCCAGTATTCTGGCCTAGAGTCCCTGAGGTCACAAAGAGTTGGACACGACTGACTTTCACTTTCTACTATAATTAAGTTAATTACCTATACATAATCAGTATGTATAGGGCTTCCCTGGTGGCTCAGAGGTTAAAGTGTCTGCCTGCAATGCAGGAGATCTGGGTTCGATCCCTGGGTTGGGAAGATCCCCTGGAGAAGGAAATGGCAACCCACTCCAGTATTCTTGCCTGGAGAATCCCATGGGCGGAGGAGGCTGGTGGGCTACAGTCCACGGGGTCGCAAAAAGTCGGACACGACTGAGCGACTTCACTTTCACTTTCAATTAATATGTATGTTTTCTGCTTTTTTTTTTTTTTAAATTAGTGGAGTATAGTTGATTTCCAAAAGTGTTAGTTTCAGGTGTACAGCAGGGTGAATCAGTTATACATGTACACATGTGTACTCAGCCCTCTCCCACTCTTTGTGACCCCATGGACTGTAGGTCACCAGGCTCCTTGGTCTATGGGATGCTTCAGGCAAGAATAGTGGAGTGGGTTGCCATTTCCTCCCCTCAAGGGATCTTCCCAACCTAGGGATCAAACCGGCACCTGCTGCGTGGCAGGTGGATTCTTTACCACTGAGCCATCAAGGAAACCATATACGTATATTTTTTCTTTTTTTAAGATTCTTTTCCCACATAGGCCATTACAGAGTACCGAGTAGAATTCCCTGTGCTATATGGACTTCCCAGGTGGCGCTAGTGGTAAAGAACCCACCTGCCAATCCAGGGGATGTAAAAGATGCTGGTTCAGTCCCTGGCTTGGGGAAACTCCAGCATTCTTGCCTGGAGAATCCCATGGACAGAGGAGCCTGGCTATACTTGTAAGCCTTCTTCTGATTGGTTTGTGATGAGGTAAGAGGGAGTCCACATCATCACCTTTCTGGTTTCAACTGGTCTGGGGTCTGGATGCTTATGGAAAACAGACGATTAACTTGTCCCGCCTGGTGAGGGGTTTAATATCCATAGAACAGCTCAAAGGTATTGTTATGCGTATCTCTTGAGGGAGAACAAGGACCTTGCCCCAAAGCATCACTACTGTTTCTTTCTTTTTTAAAAAATTAATTTTTATGAAGGATAATTGCTTTACAATATTGGGTTGGTTTCTGCCATATATCAACACAAATCAGTCATAGGTACACACACGTCCCTACCCTCTTAAATCTCCCTCCCAATTTGTTCCTCACTTGTCTCCTCCTTTCCCTCATTAGCAACTGTTTGAACCTGCCCTGGGAACTCAGGGAAGTGGAGGTTGAATGAAGCCGATTTCCTGTAATCAATAAACGGGAGACAGGGCTTCCGTGGTGCCCCAGTGGTTGGGAATCCGCCTGCCAATGCAGGCGACACGGTTCAGTCCCAGGACTGGGAAGATGCCACGTGCTGTGAGGCAGCTAAGCCCGTGTGCCACAGCTAGAGAAGCCCGAACAACAAGAGCCGATTCTCTGCAGCAAAAGAAGCTGTTGCAGTGAGAAGCCCATGCATCACAACTAGAGAGTGGCCTCCACTGGTTGCAACCAAAACAAAAGGAAAAGAAATGGGGTATACAGATAGGCTTATGTGCCCGGGAGCCCTGTAGGGTGCTGCTCAGTGTCAGTTTCACCCTCAGTTTTAAATATCTGATATCCCAGGAAGATGGTGACATACCCAAATAGGGTCAGTGTTAAACAAATTTTTTAGGTAAGCACTCATGGAAGAAACGTGAATTTTTCAACCAGAAAAGAATGGTTGGACCAGGCAAGTCTAACTATTCAATATATGGGAGTATGTCTGCCTACCTCAGTATACCTCCTCACACTGGTTTTCCTCTATGCTATTTTAAATTGTCCTATCTCTACTTCTTTCTCTCAGCCATTGAGTGTCTGCTGAATCCTTTTTCTTTCGTTTCCTTGATGTCTTGTTGATTTCCTTTCCTTTGTATTTTTTCCACATTCCAGAAAGGAACAAAAGTTATGTCATGATATCTTCTGACTACCCAAGGACATAAGATTCTAGATGCAAGTACTAGGTTGAATTGATACCATCTTTGGCTTCTGGTCTTTATATTGTCAGGAAAGTGTTGCAGGCAAATTTGCCAGTAAGCCCAGATAATAATTTTCCACTCATGCCCTAGCAAAGAATCTACCTGCAATTTGGGAGACCTGGGTTTTGTCCCTGAGTTAGGAAGATCCCCTGATGGGAATGGCAACTGAGTCCAGCCAGTATCCTTGCCTGGAAAATCTCATGGACAGAGGAGCCTGGTGGGCTACAGTTCATGGGGTCACAAAGAATCAAACACAACTGAGCAACTAACATGCCCTAGTAAAGCTGGTATGCTGTATCCAAAAGTAGAGCTGGAGAGTGCATGTATGCTTAGTTGCTAAGTCATGTCCCACTCTTTGCGACCCGATGGAGTATAGTCCTCCAGGCTCCTCTGTCCATAGAATTTTCCAGGCAAGAATGTTGGAGTGGGTTGCCGTTTCCTACTCCAGGGGATCTTCCTGACCCAGGGATTGAATGCATGTTTCTTGCATCTCCTGCATAGGCAGGAAGACTCCTAACCCCTGAGCCACCTGGGAAGCCCTATCTTAGGATAGGAGGGACTTAAAAGTCAAAGAGGAAGATTAAAGACTGTAACTTTTTCTTACTAAGGTCATACAGTATGGCAAGGGAGAGGGAAGCAAATATTGCTTTTTACAGGGACAAACCTCTGGAACAGGCAGATAAATATTTTTGGCTTTGCTGGGTAAGATCATACTACTGAACCTTGTAGTAAAAACAGCCAGATAATACCAACAAACAGGCAGAGCTGTGGCTAAATTTCAATAGGTTTTATTTATAAGCCCAGTATTTATTTACCCCCCCAAAAAAGGGTGCTTTGGGTTGCCCACTCCTGGTATAAGAGAAATACTAGGTTAGTAATTTGGAGATGTGAATTCAAGAGCTCTGTTTTGATAAACTGAACAGATTAGGAAATGTCATCAGACTTCCCTGGTGGCTCAGACGGTAAAGAATTTTCCTGCCATGCAGGAGACCTGGGTTCGATCCCTGAGTCAGAAAGATTCCCTGGAGATGGGAATGGCAACTCACTCCAGTATTCTTGCCTGGAGAATTCCAGGGACAGAGGATTCTGGCTGGCTATAGTCCATGGTCTTGCAAAGAGTCGGATATATTTGAGTTCGTAACTCTTTCATTTGGTCTATTCAATCCTTTGTTTCTAGGAAAGCACAATCGCCGCAGCCCTCCCCGTAGAAGAATAAAGTGACACTTTCCTCAGAGAATGGTAGCGGCAGTTGTTTCCTTCCTCAGTGTTTGAGTTTCAATTCCAGTACCTAAGGTCAGCTAAGAGTTCATGAGTCAGCCTCAGGAATAATACTAGGAGAGGCGGTGTATTCAAAAATAATATTTATAGATGTTTGACCTGTGTGGCTTTAAGGTCTTTAGATACAGCTTCTTGCCACCAAGGTCACCCTTTTTCTTCCTCCAAATCCAACGCATTGGATTTACCAAGACAGGTAGGCCAATCACAGCAGCAAACTCCAGTCTTAGTTTCCTACTTAATAATATATTGCTTTTCTGCAAATCTGCTGAGGAAGAAAGGTTATATGAGGCACTGTCAGCCACGCTGGCCAGGTAGCAAGAGAGCCTTCAAGGTACAACAAAGCACATGGGTTCTGAAGATACATGAAGGTCACTGGGGTAAATGTTTTCCAAGGACTTGCTGTGAAAAAACCACCAGGACCACAGTTGCATTTAAGGAGCATACAGGTAGTTGCAGATGAATGTTCAGAAATCCTTCATTATCTCAAATGTGGCATGCAATGTTTTAGAAGGACTAATGAGGAACTAGATCAGAACAGAGGAACAGAAGCAAGTGTGAAAAGCAGTATTTTATTTGGCATTGATAACCTCGCAAAAATCATGTAGAAAAATAAAACCAAAACAAGAAAATCTGTCACCAGTGATTCAGTTTCTACCAGATGTAAGCTCAAGAAAGACTGTATGAATGGAAAACAATCAATTAAGCAATAGCATTTTTTTTTCCTTTGGCCGTGCCAGCTGTGGGACTTTAGTTTCCCCACCAGGGATTGAACTGGTGCCCTCCACAGTGAGAGCATGGAGTCCTAACCACTGGACTGCCATGGAATTCCCAGGAATTCATTTTTTGATCACTCATTAGATCAAGAGATGACGGCTTTCTTTTCAAGTTTTCAAAAATGCATGGCATATTAATTAAGATTAAGCTTGCTTATGTTGAGTGAACAAATACACACAACCTAAAAGTTGAAAGCTACGCTTTATCCCAGAGAAGGCAATGGCACCCTACTCCAGTACTCTTGCTCTAACCCTAACCCGTGGACGGAGGAGCCTGGTAGGCTGCAGTCCACGGGGTCGCTAAGAGTTGGACATGACTGAGCGACTTCACTTTCACTTTTCACTTTCATGCATTGGAGAAGGAAATGGCAACCCACTCCAGTGTTCTTGCCTGGAGAATCCCAGGGACAGAGGACCTGGTGGGCTGCCGTCTATGGGGTCGCACAGAGTTGGACACGACTGAAATGACTTAGCAGCAGCAGCCGCAGCAGCAGCAACGCTTTATCCGGCAGAAATTTTTAGGACTAAGCTCAGGAGGCAGCATCTAAAGTAACCCTGAGAGTAGTGGGAGTAGTGCTTGAGGAGGTGGGTTGCGGGGAGGAGCCAGGTTATAAAGAAGTTTTTCGAAAAAGGGCAGGTGGTCTGAACCTCAAAAGTATTTTTTGTGAGTTAAAGAAAACCAGATATCCCAAGTTAAATAATTTAGCGCTTTTCTGTGTAGGGAAGTTGCAAAAGTCCAGACTCACTGAAATCATTCCTTTGATATACATCTCAGCTATCTGGGGCCAGTATCCTGTTTTTCCTTTCTGAGTTCCTCAGGGCTTATCAGAGGTAGTGGCTACAGTCTGATGGCTGCTAGATAGCAGGTATACTCCTAGTCCCTGAGTTCCCTCAGGGCTCACTGGCTCCCATTGAATAGGGCTGCAATTGCTGATGACTGTGATATCTTTATTTACTAGTATGGCAGGAAATATTCCATTTCTCAGTTGTAAGCAATAGAAAGCTCACTATAACAGTAATGACCAAGAGAGAAGTCTGTTTTTCCAGTACAGACATACAGTCTGGAAGTAGGCGGTCTAAAAAAGCTATGGCAGCTGCAGGAAGCCCCAGTCTTGCTGCTCAGCCAGTCTTTAAGCCTTTACATCTGCACTGCCACCATCAAGAAGAGTATGCTGCTGCTGTTGCTGCTAAGTCGCTGCAGTCGTGTCCGACTCTGTGCGACCCCATAGACGGCAGCCCGCCAGGCTCCCCCGTCCCTGGGATTCTCCAGGCAAGAATACTGGAGTGGGGCGCCATTTCCTTCTCCAATGCATGAAAGTGAAAAGTGAAAGTGAAGTCGCTCAGTCGTGTCTGACTCTTAGCGATCCCATGGACTGTAGCCTACCAGGCTCCTCCATCCATGGGACTTTCCATGCAAGAGTACTGGAGTCGGGTGCCATTGCCTTCTCTGCAAGAAGAGTATAAAGAAGTGAATATTCTCTTCCTATAAGAATCATCCTAGAAATCGGTGCTTCCAACTGCCTTCTATTCCTGGAACTTAGTCACATACCTATATACTAGCTGCAAAGGAGGCTGTAATCTTCTATTTGGTGGTCCTGTGCCTACGTGAATCGGGAGTTTTGCCACTAAGAATGGGTCCAACCACCCATTCCATAATAATTCCACAGATTTTATATTAAGCAATGAAGTCTATGAAAACTGCAGCTTTGGAGAGCTCCATGAACCCAGTGAAGAGCACATGGGTCTCCACATCACAGAGCCTTAGATCTCGGAATGTCTTTTTTTTACTTAGTATTTATGTATTTTTGGCTGGGCTGGGTCTTTGTTGCTGCACATGGGCTTTCTCTCTGTGGTGAGTAGGGGGCTTCTCATCACACTGGCTTCTCTTGTTCTGGAGCACGGGCTCGAGGGCACAAGGGCTTGGTAGCTGTCGCGCCTGGGCTTAGTTGCCCTGAGGTATGTGGGATCTTCTCGGACCAGGTATCAAACCTTTGTCCTCTGAACTAGCAAGCAGGCTCAACCACTGCACCACCAGAGAAGTCCTTGAATTTCTTTTAGATCTTTGCTCTTTTTAAATTGGACTTATAATTCCAGTTGATGTCCCATCTTAGAAGATGTTCAGAGATAAAGCTATGTGTGATTTTCTAGGAGGAGAAAAAACTGCCCTCTGGAGAATTTTAATATGTTTGGCATTTCTCTCAGGAATATGAAGTGGACAACCACTCTATAAATGATCTATTCACCTGCCCTCCAGGAATGCAGACAGCTATCTTTTCCCTGGAAACCAATATTTTTAAAAAGTTACAGGTAATTATATATTTTTTTCTGATAATATGGTAAAGTTAAATATTTAAGCAACAAAATCCATACTATTATTCATATTACGTTCCACACACAGATGCTTCTGAATTTTCCCTTTTTATCTCAGTCCTTCTTTGGTAAAGGTGCCAAGTGTTGTCTTTGTTTTCAGCATAGCTAGTTTTTCCAAGTGCTTCTATAATATTGCTATTCAGAGTGTTGAGTTTATTTCTTTTACTCTATCTATCCTTCATCATTTATTAATGACACAGATTGTGTGATGAAGAATTGTCAACATGAGCATTTTTCTATATTTACAGGTATAAGAACTGCACTGATGTGGATTTGTCATCTAACAGCATGAAATGATCCCTCTCTTTCGGCTGCATTTCCTTCCATTATTTACTGTTCCTCCCAACTGCTTATCATCCACTGCTGTTGACTCTCCTCTCTGTCCTTAATTTCCTGAGATGGATTTCCACTTAAGAGACTGAGAAACTATTAGGTGGAGAGTTTTCACAAACCACCAGAGCAGAAGGTCTTCTACAAAGAGACATATCTGCCCACTATGGATTCAAGAAAGACAGAGGCATTTTGTCCTCACCTGACGAACCCAGCGCCTATCAATATGAAGAGGGCAGAAATGCATTTGAATTGAGGGAATCTACAAGCACAATCTCATTAACACAAAGACAATAGGAGCTAAGAGCCTAAATTCCCGTGCCTTGAAAATGGAAGTGGTTATACTTCTGGTCCGACGTAAAACATGACTTCCTATATTTGAGTTGCAATTTTCATAACTGTTTTAGTCTGTGACTTGTTCTAAGGAAAGCCAAAAGCAAAGAAGAAAATAATGCTCTTATCTCCATAAAGCATTTTAGCAATGGTCAGAGAAGTGGACTACCAGATATTTATTTGGAAATTAGCTAGTTAGCTATGATATATTTTCAAATTATGCATGTATTGGTAGTTTTCTGCTGTAATTGGCAAGGCCACTATATATATTTATCTTTGCTATATTTAGAAAACTGTATAGGAGAATAAGGCAGCATTTCCTTTCATGGGAACATTTTGGAGCTAAACAATATTCACTAGTGTAAAAGTATTTTCTGATCAAACCAATTGCTCTCATATATGTTTGTTGGAAGATTACATGATATGTTGAAGATTATGTTATTATGGATTTGTTTTCATTTTTTTTTGTTTTCATTTAATTTGTAATTACTTCCAATGTTTAAAAGAATACAAATGACTTAACTTCTCAAAAGAAAAATATAAAATAATATTACCACACCTTATATACTTTTCACCAATTATTCATCAGTGATAAATTACACGGCTTGATTACTGAACTAAGCACTACCAACTAAATTGTTACTGTGAATTGCCAGGTACCCTTTTATTAAATTTTTATTGTATGGGATACATAAAGCCAGAGTTGAGTGGGGCCATATTTCTGGAAAGAGGGTGAGATTTCTGGATGGTAGCTCAAATGCTAAAGAATCTGCTTGCAATGCTGGAGACCCAGGTTCAACCCCTGGGTCAGGAAGATCCCCTGGAAAAGGGCATGGCAACCCACTCCAGTATTCTTGCCTGGAGAATTCCATGGACAGAGGAGCCTGGCTGGCTACGTCCATGGGGTCACAAAGAGCTGGACATGACTGGGCGACATGCAAACACACACTTGCCTCACAGTCCCTTATTTAAAGGCTTTTTCTCTGTTCACACTGTCTCTCTGGGAAATCTTATCCAATCGTATGGCTTTCCAAGACTCCTGTGACTTCTACATTTTTGTCTCTCTCTAGCCTTGATCACCCTCTGTGAACTTAGTCACCTGCCTGATTTCCACCTAAATTTCTTTCCTATTTCTTATTTTTTTGGGTGTGTGGTACAGCTTGTGAAATTTTAGTTCCCCTACCAGGGATTCAATCCCAGGCCCTGGCAGAGAAAGTGCCAAGTCCTAACCACTAGACCGCCAGGAGAGTCCCTCCACCTGAATCTCTAACGAGCCCTCTTCAAGCTATCTCAAAATAAATTTTGATTTTCTTCACTAAATCTGCTGTTCCCTATCTT
Organism: Oryx dammah; assembly: GCF_014754425.2. Classification (NCBI taxonomy): domain Eukaryota; kingdom Metazoa; phylum Chordata; class Mammalia; order Artiodactyla; family Bovidae; genus Oryx; species Oryx dammah. Next base: position 11,729,316 of record NW_024070196.1, read on the forward strand.
TTTCATCTTTGTACATTGACACCAACATTCACCTAAATAGTGTGTGTGTGTGTGTTAGTTGCATGAGATGCAAGAAATGTGGGTTTGATCTCTGGGTGGGGAAGATCCCCTGGAGGAAGGCATGGCAACCCACTCCAGTATTCTTGCCTGGAGAATCCCTTGGACAGAGGAGCCTGGCAGGCTACCGGGCTACTCTGGTGTTGCAAAGAGTCAGACACGACTTTGCGACTAAACAACAAAAGCAAAACATTTCCTATAGCTTTCCTCCACACTTAAATAAAATCTAAACTTTATTACCTGGTCTACAAATACCTCCATGATCTGGATGCTGGGGCCCCTGCCTCCTCTGGCTCCCCAGCAGAGTGAATTACAGTCCTTTGGCCTTCCTTCCTTTAACATGCTGTAGTAGGCAGAATAATAACTCCCTGATGTTCAAGCTGGTTTTAGAAAAGGCAGAGGAACCAGAGATCAAATTGCCAACATCCGTTGGATCATGGAAAAAGCAAGAGAGTTCCAGAAAAACATCTATTTCTGCTTTATTGACTATGCCAAAGCCTTTGACTGTGTGGATCACAATAAACTGTGGAAAATTCTGAAAGAGATGGGAATACCGTCTCTTGTCTCTCACCTAACCTGCCTCTTGAGAAATCTGTATGCAGGTCAGGAAGCAACAGTTAGAACTGGAGATGGAACAACAGACTGGTTCCAAATAGGAAAAGGAGTACGTCAAGGCTGTATATTGTCAGCCTGCTTATTTAACTTCTATGTAGAGTACATCATGAGAAATGCTGGGCTGCAAGAAACACAAGCTGGAATCAAGATTGCTGGGAGAAATATTAATAACTTCAGATATGCAGATGACACCACCCTTATGGCAGAAAGTGAAGAGGAGCTAAAAAGCCTCTTGATGAAAGTGAAAGAGGAGAGCGAAAAAGTTGGCTTAAAGCTCAACATTCAGAAAACGAAGATCATGGCATCCGGTCCCATCACTTCATGGGAAATAGATGGGGAAACAGTGGAAACAGTGTCAGACTTTATTTTGGGGGGCTCCAAAATCACTGCAGATGGTGACTGCAGCCATGAAATTAAAAGACGCTTACTCCTTGGAAGAAAATTTATGACCAACCTAGATAGTATATTCAAAAGCAGAGACATTACTTTGCCGACTAAGGTCCGTCTAGTCAAGGCTATGGTTTTTCCTGTGGTCATGTATGGATGTAAGAGTTGGACTGTGAAGAAGGCTGAGTGCCAAAGCATTGATGCTTTTGAACTGTGGTGTTGGAGAAGACTCTTGAGTCCCTTGGACTGCAAGGAGATCCAACCAGTCCATTCTGAAGGAGATCAACCTTGGGATTTCTTTGGAAGGAATGAAGCTAAAGCTGAAACTCCAGTACTTTGGCCACCTCATGAGAAGAGTTGACTCACTGGAAAAGATTCTGATGCTGGGAGGGATTGGGGGCAGGAGGAGAAGGGGACGACAGAGGATGAGATGGCTGGATGGCATCACAGACTCGATGGATGTGAGTCTGAGTGAACTCCGGGAGATGGTGATGAACAGGGAGGCCTGGCGTGCTGCGATTCACGGGGTCGCAAAGAGTCGGACACGACTGAGCGACTGAACTGAAGATGACAACATTCTAATCCCCAGAATCTGTGACTATGTTACTGTGATTAAGTTAAGAATTAAATCAAGATAGGAACATTACCCTGGATTAGCTGGGTGTGCCCATTGGAATCAGAAGGGTCTCTGTAAGTAAAAGGAGGAGGCAGTGCCAGAAAGATCGATCATGAGCAAGACTGGATGGACCACTATGGACTCTGAAGATGAAGGGAACCCAAAGCCAAGGAATGCAGGCAACCATTAGAAACAGGAAGAGGAAATACATTCTCTAGAAACCTGGAAAGGAATGCAGACCTGTGGACATATTGATTTTAGCCCTGTGAGAACCATTTTGGACTTCTGAACCCCTAAACTATGAGGTACTAAATTTATGTTGTTTTAAGCCACTGAGTTAATTTGTTACAGCAGCAACGGGAGACTAATACACTTGTTGAGATCATTCCCACCTTAGGGCCTTTACAAAGGTTGTTCACCAGTTGCTCCTTCTGCCTGAAGTGCTCATCTCCCAAATATAGGCATTCTGAACATCCCCCTATCATTTGGGTCTGTTTAAACTGCACCCTTTCATAAAGGCCTCCCCCAAACACTCAAAGTAGCTTCCTTGTTACTCTCTCTCACTGGCTGGACCTGTTATATTATCATCATGGCACTTCTGTTACTTTTCTATGTCACTGGAACACACAAGGAAAGCTGAAACCTTGTCTCTCACTTTTCCTCGTAACAACCCGTATCTAGAATAATGCCTAGCACAAAATAGAAGCTCAAAAAACATTTTTTTGGAATAAATGAATATTTTTTCCATGCAAAGCAATGGACATACACTATACCACTGAATCTTTTTAACAGCCTGATGGGATAGGTTCCCATTACCATTTTATTAGACATAAAGTCCATGAGAACAATGTAAGGTGGACTCCTATTGGGATGTTAGTTGCTCAGTGGTGTCCAACTCTTTGCAACCCCATTGACTGTAGCCTGCCAGGCTCTTCGGTCCATGGAATTCTCTGCAAGAATACTTGAGTGGGTTGCCTTTTCCTTCTCCAGGGGATGACAAATGTCTTTACAGCAGACATACAGAAGAGCAGCCACCAATGTGAAAACACATGCAGAGACTGGAGTGCTGTGGCCGTAAGCCAAGGAAGCCAAGTAATGCCACCAACCAATAGTGGCTATAAGAGACACGGAAGGATTTTCTCCTCATAAGCTCCAAAGGAAGTGGACCTTGGCAACACCCTGATTTTGGACTTCTGGCTTCCATTTTGAGGTATATGTTACAGTATCCATAGGAACCTGATGCAGAATTCACGGTGCTTTGTGTTCTTTCCCTTTAAGTAACTACCACAACTAAAAATCATTTCCAGTTGAGTATGATTCTGCCGTAAACAGATCAGAGAGTTCTTAGTAAATGAGAACACAGCATTTTCCTGATTTATTTATTGGAGTGCATAAGAGAAGGAGCTGATGTTCCTGCAGGGTCTATGGGTAGGAAGTCCATTCATGGAATTATCAATGTCACTGTTTATCAGGAAACACTTAAAGGGAGAAATGGGGACGGAGAGAATCTAGCACGTGGGGCAATGGAAGGCAGGGGACGGGGACCCCCCTCCCTCACACTCGGTCGCTCACTTTTTCCTTGCCGAAGCTGACCCTCTTCCCACAGTTGCCCTGATGATGGTTGGGGCAAGGTCTGGGGTCAAGCAAAAGCATGCACTCTTCAGACAAGCCAGCTCAGACCCCCCACTCTGACCCTCGTCAGTTTGGTTGAGAGGTAGGGAGAGAGCTCGAGATCGGGTCTCCGGCAGGGGGGCTGAACCTCCAAAGTCCCCACTCCCGGCCCGGTGGTGGCGAAGGGGGTAAGGGCTGAGTGCCCTTCCGGGGGCGACGGACCTGGGGCTCTGGCAAGCCCTCCCGGGACGCGTCGGTCCTCTGTCTGTGGGCATCTGCTCGGTGCCCAATCCTCAACCCATTTCTCGAGGTTAAAGCTCCCCCGCTGCGGGGGCGCAGCTTTCCCGAGGCGGCTGACCAGCTCGGCTAACTCCCGGAGCGCAGAGAGCTCGGAGACAGAGCGCGGCCTCCCCTTCCCCCCGCGTACACGTCAACGCCGGCGTCGAGGAAGCGTCGTAATGTCTCGAAGAGGCTCGCCACCCACAACCCTGCAGCCCGCAGCTCCAGCTGCCGACGGAGAAATCCCTGACCCAAGAGCACCCTGACCCTTCCCGCAGGCTCAAGGCGAATCAAAAGAGAATCTTTCCACAGATGTACTCCGAGAGGGCGGGTTGCTGTGCCTACAGGGGGGGTTTGTTGGAACCCTTGATAGAACAAGTAGGCTGTGGCGCCTCACGTCCCTCCCCGTCTCTGTCATTTTTAAGGTTCCTCAGGTCTCGATTGCAGCGAGTTTGTCAGCCCTACCCGGCAGCCAGCTTTCCTTCCCTAATCGCCAGCGCCGGCCGGTTTCGCCCAAACGTTCTCTTTTGAGCGTTTGTGCTTGGGAGGCGCGGCTAGAGTCGCGGTTTTTGTGTGTGCTTCTATTAGGGGTCGTACGGTAGTGATGGCGGCGCTCAGTGAGACTTTCCTGTCACTGGATACTACTACTCCCAGCCCTCCTCAAAGCCGCCGGAGCAACCCCCTGGTCTTTAATTTACAAGTAGCAATTTGACTTGCTCTGCTGCATGTCAGGTGGGAGCTTGGAAAGTGTGGAGAAGCCCCGGGGATTAAGCGATCGCAGCTTAAAAAGAAAAAAAGCCAAGCAAATAAACAAAACCCACCCACCCTAACAAACATGAGGCTGCTGGAGAGAATGAGGAAAGAATGGTTCATGATTGGAATAGTACTGGCGATCGCGGGAGCAAAGCTGGAGCCGTCCATAGGAGTGAATGGGGGTAAGTGCTCCATCTCTGCATGCTCCGCCGCGGTTCCCACTTCAGAACTAATTTTCGAGTCTTGGGCAGGAGGGGGAGACAGGAATTGGGGAGTGTCTGCCTCTCTTAGGGACACTGACCAGCCCATGGTGTCTTTTGGCCTTTTAGCTGATGTTTCAATTTGCCAGCCCCAGAGAGGATTTACAATTAGGAAGGAGGCAAGGGAATTTGAACGCAGGTTGTCTTTGCCGCGGACAATCAATGAGAATCCTTAGTGTCAAGCAGTGAGGGTACCGAGAATGAAACTTATCCCTCCTGCCTTCAAAGTAGCATCACATCCCAAGGGACGCTAGGTTGCCAGGAGTTCCTTATCTGTCTCGGAGTGAACACCATTACCTTGTCCGTTTCCGCCGGTCCCCCCTCCCCCCACGTCAAAAAAGGAAAGGCGGGCCGGCGGCGGGGGGAGAAAAAGGGACCCTTTTTTCTCTTTCCTCTTCCAACTCCGATTTGGTGGCCCACATGTTGGAGAGTGGTGTTTTTCTGCAGTTGCTGCCGCTCCACAAACTCCCAAGCCGACTGACACGTTGCACTCACTGCTTCCGTGTACGGCCGGCACAGTTGCTACACTTAGCAGTTTCACAGATACGGGCTGTGTTAGATCCTGTGTGCTGTGTATTTTGGCAAGGAAATGTAGGCGGGCTTAAAAATCACACCCAGATCTCTGAATAGTGGAATCCTTGTCCTGTGTGGATGGGTTTTGGTGGAAATGACTGGAAATAGCATTAGCCTTTCTTGTCCCACCACCCCTCCTCCCACCCTTAGACAAGCATGTCCCACGTTTCATAAATGTTAATTGAATTTCTTTAGTTCATTGTCTGCTTGACCTTGTTTGGCAGTTTTCATGCTTATTGACAGGTTTTACACACCAGCCACACAGGGACAGATAAGGACGGAAGTGAGCACACAATCTTCATGCCAGTGGGAACACTCAGGAGCTATTTGAAGTTATTTGTACCTTTTTGTTCAAACATGATGAAAGTGAATGGAATGATCTCTCAGGAGAACAGCGGTTCCTTCTACCCTCTGCCCTCAATACCTCCATTTAGAGGTAGCTTCAGAAAACATTTAAAAAGAATTTTTTGAACAAAGACAATGGAGATTAAAACTTTTTCTTTTATGTTCTTTCCCTCTCTCTTCAACCTAGTCCACAATGTGGAGGGTGTATAGTTGTGAGAGTAAAGCTGTTGGGCTGGTTATCCTGCTGAAGATACCAGTTTCTTCTTTGACATAGTTTCTCTGTGAGCTTTCGGGAAATTTGTGAAGGCTAGTATTCAGGTTCTGTCCAATCAGTTCCCTTGTCCCTGCAGTTTGCTGGGTATTAAGAATGTTAGGGAGTATCTTTGTGGTGCTCTTGGATGTACATTTCACTAGCTTCACTTGCAGCCTTTGTAGCTTACAGTGTTAGGTCTCTGATTTGCTGAGTGTTAAGGTGAAGTTACAGGTAACGTGTGATCCCTCTGCGTTGAAATCTGCAGAGACTAGGTTTGTTTAAATTCCTTTTTCTCTTACATTCCTGGGCTGCTCAGTGGGAAGGAGGGTTGTGGACTGCTGAATCACTTCCCCAAGCTTCCCCCCCGTGACAGGTATGAGATGCATTCTTGCTTGTTCCCTCAGATTCTACTTAGTGAAGTTTTGGGATTATTGTATGTTAGAAATATTGTTTCCCATTTTCACTAGTCCCTATGCCATTAATCTAGAGTTTGTTTAATTATAAAAGAGGAGACTGTTAAGAGCTGAGAGGGAACTTTAAATCCTTTTAAGCCAACATGTTTCTTTTACAGCTGAAGGTATTGAGACCTGAGGTCAGGTGACTCACCCTAGGTCAAGTTAGCTAGCTCAGGGACGAGGAAGGACTGGCAACCGGGACTTCCATTATATCATACCAGTTGCAGCATCCATTCATTCTTGGCAATAAATCCATTCCTGGCAATAAATCATTAAAAATGAATAACCATTATAAAGAAAGGCTCTCTGTAATAAAGACCTTTTCCATACCGTGATTTTTATAGCCCAAAAGAAGCTGAGCAGATTCAGCTAATATTAGACAACTGTGTACTCATGTGATTTTTTTTTTTTTTTGAGAGAGATATCCAAGTGTAAAAGTTACTGTTTCTAAAAAAAAAAAAAAAGTTAAATGTTTGGGATTTGTTATACAGGCCCTCAGGATAAGTTCTTGATAGTTCAACTGACCTTCCCACCTGTAAAACTTCTTCAATAAAAACAAACTTCCAAATAACACTTTGACTCCATTAGTTAAAACAACAAAAATCTAGGACCCGGGAGAGGAATGGTGGCTGAAAGTGTTCTGGCCTCTTGTGCTCTACAGAATGATCTAAAGCACCTCTTTTTGCTTGTCACTTGTAGTCAGAAGGTTCATTTTGGGGTCTGTACACTGGAATTCATATACATTTTTAATGCACTCACATTGACTGAGAAATTTTCAGTTGAACAGTTTTCTGTTCTCTTCAGCAGGAAGTTTTGATTGTTTTCAACTTGTTAAGAGGTTCTCCTCATCTTTACCTGGATCAATACCTTAATGACCTCACTCTGGTTTGAAGTGTAAGACTTCTACACTTAAAGTATCACATCTTTGCTGTGACTTCCCTTTAAAAGCAATCTGTATAACCAATGGGCGAGTTATGTATGGCTGGAAATTTACAGAGGTGGGAATGCTAAAGTGAGAGAAGCTGAATGACTTTCTATATGGGAAAAAGTGGAACAGGTACTAGCATAGATCATTTAATTCGTACTTTTCTGTTCTTTTTACTCAGTTACATTTCATGTTTAAATATATTAAAAAGTTGAAAGTGAAGAGCCAGGAGAGATGTGAACGTGCAGATTTTTCAGGTATAGAGATTCTGTTGCATTTCGACCCAGGGGCACCCTGAGCTCTACCCATCTTGGAGTTAACCAGAGTTCAACACTGTGCTATTCATTCTAGGAAAGAAAGGCTTACTTCTTTGGGAGTATAGAGTAAGCTTCTTATTTCTACTTGCATCTATAATTATTGCTATTAATAAGACATACCTTCTAAAAAGGAAATTGCTTCATTTTTCCTTTAAGAAAACATAACCAGAAACATGCTCCTGCATAAACTTAAGAACATTAGTATGAACACCTTAGATGAAGTTTAGGAATGAAATTTACTTGATGATAGTAGGTTTTATGAAATAATGGTTTGTTGCATTCTTAAGCATTCCAAATAATTTTCTATCTCCCCACCCCCATCTCATATTTAAAAAATACGAGTTTGAAGTCCCAAAGTTGCTCTGTTTTTTTATGGTCAGTTTTTCTTTTGATGTTGCCACCCCATCCCATTTTCATTGATAAACCTCTTTTTTTTTTTGCTTTCGTTTAAGGAAACGTTCGAATTTACATTTCTCCTTTGCTCTTTATAGCCATCTCAAGATCTGAACCTGGTTATATTCATGACTTGGTAGATATAAATCATGACCTTGGAGAGAGGCCAAATATCATTCCACAGCATAGTTTCAACTCTCACCACTGTGCAAATATTTACCAGCTTTGAATTTCAGCCCTGCCAGCTTCTAGTTCCTCATTCACACAGTGGATGATCCATTAGCAGCTGTCTCAAAGGGGCTTTAGGTTTCTCCAAATTAGAATTGATTCCTCCTTCCCCTTTAAATGGTACATTGTCAGTGGACCTGGAATAGCCTCACCAGGTTCTTTCATGGATTAGAGTTATTTAGATCTGCATCTAATAAAAAAAAACAGTACACATTGTTTTTAGGATTTAAAACATTCAAAATGAAGGCTCATTCCACTGAATTGTGCCCATTAGTTAATAGTTATGATGGTTATCTATATATGTGTGTGTGTGTGGAGTGTGGGAAGAGTTAGCTTCTTAAAAGATTCAGTTGTTGGCTAACTAAAGTAAGCTTTAGCTGCCCAAAAGAAACGTGCAGTCCAAGTCATTTCATGTGCTTGCTGTGGAGATGCATCTTTGGACACGTCGCCTAGCTATTGCTTGCAAATATACTGCTAATTCTGTGTGTGTGTGTTAGTTACTCAGTCGTGTGACTCTTTGCGACTCTATGGACTGTAGCCCGCCAGGCTCCTCTGTCTATGGAATTCTCCAGGCAAGAATACTGGAGTGGGTTGCCATTCCCTTCTCCAGGGATCTTCCTGACCCAGGGATCAAACCTGGACCTCCCACATTGCAGGCAGATTCTTTACTGTCTGAGCCACCTGGGAAGCCCATACTGCTAACTCTAACCCATCATATGCAGAAAATCAGGGTCACCTCTGTGGACAGAAGCTCAGTTGAGAAGAATAGATCTCAAAAAATACTTGGGATTGGAGGAAAAGAAAAATGATATGAGCTTTTTAAAAAAGCAAACAAACAGGATATTAAAAATACCTGGAAGGCATTTACTTCCAAAATGAACTCGATTCCTTGACTTTCAAATCTGCTCCTGAATCACCTTTCCTCAGCTTTGATGAAATATTATTCCAAAGTGTGAGTGGCTGAGACAGATTCACTCACAAGTATGGTGCAAAAAAAAAAAAATGTACTTTTTTGAACCGCTTTCACTGCACTGAAGTGTAATACCTCTTTACCTGCCTTCTCCCTTTGCTCCTTTTTTCTCAGATCACAGCAAAACGATTTGTGTGAATGCCAGGTATCTAAAATAATGTATCACAGTGTTGAAGGAGATCTTTGTTTCTTTTTTTCATTGGTGTGCTGCTGCTGCTGCTAAGCCACTTCAGTCGTGTCTGACTCTGTGCGACCCCATAGACGGCAGCCCACCAGGCTCCCCCGTCCCTGGGATTCTCCAGGCAAGAACACTGGAGTGGGTTGCCATTTCCTTCTCCAATGCCTGAAAGTGAAAAGTGAAAGTGAAGTTGCTCAGTCGTGTCCGACTCCTAGCGACCCCATGGACTGCAGCCCACCAGGCTCCTCTGTCCATGGGATTTTCCAGGCAAGAGTACTGGAATGGGGTGCCATTGCCTTCTTCGAAAATGTAGCATTGTAGTAGCTCAGAAAAGGTTTGTGGACTGAACTTTCTTGGTGGTCTGGTGGCTAAGAGTCCGAGCTCCCAGTACAGGGAGCCTGGATTCCGTTTCTGATCAGGGAACTAAGATCCACGTGCTGCTACTAAGACCTGGGGCGGCCAAACAAATAAATAAATATTTTTGTAAAATGTTGTTGACTGACTGACTGGTGATTTTTCCTGAGTTTGGTCTTTTTCATTGAGCAGTACCTATAGGAATGGTGGAGGGTGGCAGGCAGCGGAGGAGCCACGATTTTGGCCCTGTTGTTTGGCTCTGCAGGAGTGTATTCATTTCCTACTGCTGCCACAACCAATTTCCTCAGACTGGGTGGCTTAAAACAAGAGAATTTTTTTTTTTTTTTTTCAGAATTCAGACATCAAAATGTGATCATGGCTGTCCTCCCACCGAATGCTCTAGGGAGGAGCTCTTCCTTGCTTCTCCTGGCTTGTGGTGGTTACCGGATGTCCTTGTTACCCTGCCTCAGTCTTCACAAGGCCATCTTCCCTCTGACTGTGGCCATATCCAGAGTTGCCTCCACTTACCAGAATACCAGTCACTGGATTACAGCTCCCCCCAGTCCAATTAGACCACTTATTAATAACCTGATTACATCTGCGAAGACCCAATTTCCAAATTAGCTTCATAGGTTCTAGTAGACATGAATTTTGGAGGGACACTGTTCAACCTACTGCAAGAGGGCTGTATAAAATGTCAAATATGAGGTGATCTCAGATTTTAAAATGTTGGTCTGTGCTAGGGTTTCTCAACCCTGGCACTACTGATGTTTTAAAAAATTTTTGCTAATATTTATTTGGATTTATTTCATTAGTTTTCAATATAAGAAATAATGAAGTACAGATTTCCACATTTGAACTCCCCTTTCTTTTTTTTATTGGCGTATACGTGCTTTACAATGTTGGGTTAGTTTCTACTGTTATTGACATTTTTGGATATGATAATTCTGATATGTTTGATTTTGGATATGATAATTCATATCATTGGATATGATAATTCTGAAAAACATTCTCCAGGATGTTTAGGAGAATTCCTGGTCTCTATGAGATGTCAGTAATGCACCCTACCCCCGGAGTTATAACAACCCTCAAAAATGTTTCAGAACATTGCCAAACGTCCATGGGTGGCAAAATTTCCACAGCTGGAGAACCACTGTTATACGGGTATAAAATGGCTCTTTCTCAGAATTGCAGTGTTGTCCTTTGGTCTTCAAGTCAGTTGTGTATGTTGTTGTTGTGTAGTTGCTATGTGATGTCCAACTCTTTTGCAACCCCATGGACTGTAGCCTGCCAGGCTGCACTATCCATGGGATTTCCAAGCAGGAATACTGGAGTGGGTTGCCATTTCCTTCTCCAGGGTATCTTCTTGACCTAAGGATCAAACTTGTGTCTCCTGCTTTGGCAGCTGGATTCTTTACCACTGAGCCACCAGGGAAGCCCCCAAATTGTGTATAAGCCACATAAATAAATATTAGGATCGTCCCTGTTATACCCATAGTATTAACACCTCTAGGGTGCTGCCAGCTTGTCTCTAGAGAAGATTTTCCAGAGGTGAAAGATCAGTCCTATCTGGTTCACCACAGGATTCCTGGGGCCTGGCAAAATTTAATCTTAGCAATCTTAACAATATATTGTTAAGTACTATGCTACTCGGGCTTCCCAGGTGGCAGATGGTAAAGAATCCGCCTGCAATGCAGGAGACCTGGGTTCGATCCCTGGTTGGGAAGATCCCCTGGAGGAGGGCATGGCAACTCACTCCAGTATTCTTGCCTGGAGAATCCCATGGAAAGAGGAGCCTGGCGGGGCTAGAGTCCATGGGGTCACAAAGAGTCGGACATAACTGAGCAACTAAGCACACACACACTCTGCTACTCTATACGCATTATCTCATTCATATAGTAAGTGCTCAATAAACTGAACATGCATGAATATAAGCTTTGATCTCTGATATCCTAGGAGAAATAAGATAATATTTGCTAAGAAGAAGGGGACTTCTTCCACTGATTTTCTTCTTTTGGTGGTGCTGGTGGGGGAGAATTTTGATTGTTATATAAGCACAGATACTGTGGCAGATAAAATCAGAATTATGTAGAAGGATGCTGCCTGTCTGCTCTGCTGTGTGAGAGCAGTGTTTATTTTCATTCTTCTGGTCTGAGGATTCTGTGCTGAACTGGACGGCTGTGGTCCTTGCCCTCCGGAAAATCCTACCCAGAGTTAGGCTGCCTCACAGTGAACACTCAGCTCTGTCCGCTCATTAGTACAGTAGAGGCAACACCAAGATTTAAAGTCCCGTTTGTTCTCCAATGGATTCTTCTTTCGCGTCAAGTAAATGCCTGTTGGAAATGCTTATCTAACAGTGACTCATTTCTCTCTCTTTAGGACCACTGAAGCCAGAAATAACTGTCTCCTACATTGCTGTCGCAACAATATTCTTTAACAGCGGACTGTCATTAAAAACAGAGGTACTGCTACCTATGGGGGCACATGAAAAGCAGGGGGGAAAATTTAATTTGCGCTTACTGCTTTGAAATGTCAGATTCCTTTTGTAAAGCCATGTGTAGTTACAGTCTGAAGGCTTCACTATCACAGAAAGTGACTTGGACCTCTGCAAAGGACTTGTGTTTTGTACCTAGTAACTATGTATCATAGACACTATACTATAGTTGGGCAGCGGCATGGAGACTAAAGGAAGGTGTGGTTAGAGTGGTTATGTCTTTGATACAGTGAACTGAAACATCTACTTCCGGTCTTTCTCAGATTGTGTTGGTCACTGTCGTGGCCCCTGCTGGGGCACTCTGGAGTCGCTGATGTTTAGTTAGGTTTCCATAACTTATGGATCTTCTTTAGCTTCTAGGACTTGTGCCGCTCAAGTGTTGCTTCTTATAGTTTTTAACTAATTTGTGTGTGTGCGTATTTTTAAAGTATATTCATTGCTGGCTTATCTATTACCTGTTAATATGGCATATCTATTACATAATAATAGATAAACATATTAATGAATGTTTTAACTGAAATGCAGGAATTTTTCACATTAAACCACCATCTGTCATGAACACACACAGGTAATTTTATTTACTGATCTAGCTATCCCTGAATATGAGATTCTTTTAGAATTAAATCAAGATATTTTAACATCCAAGAGAGGAATGAGTAGAATTTATGATTCTCCTTTGAATTGTAATAAAAGAAGAAAATACCCATTTACCTTTGAAGAAATTATTGAGCTTGTAAAGTTGTCATTCTAAGATATGCTTATTCATATGTAGATAGGGACTCTTACTACAGGATTTGGGGCATTTTTAGAAATGGGTTTAAAATTCTGTTTCCACATTAGGTCTTGCTTGTATTTATTTTAATTTTCTTTTAAGTGTGCTTTGAATAAAAACCGTATTTAGTTACCTTCATTTTTGACCATCCTAGTAGCAGCTTGGAAAAAGCATGGTCTGACTAAATTTATGTATTCTGTAGTTGTCAAGTTGGTATAAATCTTATCAATGAGCATTTTTGATATAGAAGGGATCCCTGTGTAGTGCCTGAGAAATTTTGTCTCAAGAATTTGAAATATTGTCACTAATTACTTGCTCTTTTGAAACTGACTTAGAATGAGATTTCCTAAATAGGTTAAATTCTAGTTTTTTTTTAAATAATTTTGATGTGAGAGGACTATGGTTGGTGCTTGGGGGTGGGGGGGTGGCACAGGCTTTCTCTGTCAACACCTGAGTTCTACACTTGGTTCTCAAATGTGGGATCCAGTGATACAGAAAGATACTTGCCACTCCTGTGGTACTGGATGGATCTTCCCTTGAGGTCTTCCTGCTGGCCTTGGCTGATTCTCTTTGTGGAACAGGTGCCTCACCCAAGCCCTGTGCTTGAGACATTGCTCTAACTACATCCCCTGCTGGCTGCTTAATGTCTGCAGCTGTTCTCTGTTGTGAAGTTGCCAAGTCGAGTCCAACTCTTTGTAACCCTCTGGACTGCGTCCCTCCAGGCTCCTCTGTCTATGGCATTTCCCAGGCAAGAATACTGGAGTGAGTTGCCATTTCCTTCTCCAACAGTTCTTCTTTATGCCTTGGGAAATCTGGCAAGATTTGATTCTCTTACTCCTTTAGTTTCTTGTTTAACACTATCCTGTCAAGCAGCCAACTCTGTGGGATGCAGGAGTTGAAGAAGGAAGAATGTCATACTTACCAGCATTTTCTAAGGACTAAATTCTTCTGTAACCACCTAGGAAACCTTCATCCAGCCAATTTGGCTCTGATGATGAAATGCCTGGATCCTGTGTTTTATCATGGTATCTAAGCAGCCATCAAAGCCACTTCCTCCATTAAGGGCCCTTTTCAAACTAATACAATATTAAGTCATTTTCAAGATCCATTTAACTTGAGATGCCCTAGATTGCATCATTATGTAGTGTTAAACCATCTCTAGGCCTTGCTAATTTCCCAGGCAAGTGAACAGTTGTAAGTTAGGAAGTAGCAATCTGATCTGCATGTTACTTGTTTTTAAGTTAATAATCAAATTAATATCAGCTGGGACTACTATTTTTTTTTATCCTACTAGGTCCTGGAATTGGAGAAGGCAATGGCACCCCACTCCAGTACTCTTGCCTGGGAAATCCCATGGACGCAGGAGCCTGGTAGGCTGCAGTCCATGGGGTCACTAAGAGTTGGACACAACTGAGCGACTTCACTTTCACTTTTTACTTTCATGCATTGGAGAAGGAAATGGCAGCCCACTCCAGTGTTCTTGCCTGGAGAATCCCAGGCACAGGGGAGCCTGGTAGGCTGCTGTCTATGGGGTCGCACAGAGTCGGACATGACTGAAGCGACTTAGCAGCAGCAGCAGGTCCTGGAATAGTGCATTTTTGCACATAGGAGACAGCAAGTTATTCTTAACTTGCGTCTGTTTGCAAGCATTTACATTGGTCCCACTCAAGTTTGATTTATCTTGAACATTTCATGTAGTATTACTTAAATACGTTGAGGTAATGATGTGTATTCTAAAATTTGTTTTGTTCATTTATTAAAATTATAAAGGACTGTGTATTAGTACTCCATGCTAAAAAGATTTAATGCTAAATCTTGTTTTATGACTCTTGGTTTCTAGTTTTGAAATACCTGTTGAAATGGTTTCTGAACTTTTGTTGTAGTGTTATGAAATAAGGTCACATTTGAAATATATTTTATATTTAGTTAGCGTCAGACCTGCAGTTTCAGAGGATTAGTCACTGAAGAGATTGTGACGGGACCAGTCTCACTTAAACAGGTACCTAGGACGTGATTATGACCACAGGTCCAGCAGCCTTGTAAACTTGTGCTTGGCCTGGGACAGGAGCAAAGATGAACAGGAAGCTCAGAGCCTGAGAAGGGTCTCCAGTAGGCTAAAATATTTAGTTTTCCTTATTTTCCTAAACAGATCATTTTTTAAAAATCCTATTAGCTTAGAAGTTAACTATAGAAAATTCTAAACTTGAGGCTACTGCTGCTTATATCCAGCCCAGAGCTATGAGGCTGCTTCTCAAAGCAAATCCAGTAAAGGTCAAATAAGGGTTAGCAGGGAAATTGGTATGTAATGAAAATATTTCTAAATCCCAGTCTGAGCCTCTGATTTTAAGCAGTTCTTGATGCTGTCAGTGAGGTCCTGGTATGTGGAGTATCTCCTTAAGTTTATTTTAATGGAATTCGACCTGTATTACATGTGAGTAAACAAAATGTCATGTGAAATCAACTTTTCAATTATTCATGATGGTGTTTATTTAAGTATGTGGCCCTAAATTCTACATGGATATGTTTGGAGTAATACTCTTTTGAATTTTATAGTGTTTACTTGCTTTTTCTTTTCCACTGCTACCTTATGTTTAAGATTGTATGAAAAAGATATAAAAAATATAGAACATTGGGTTTTTGTGAGCGTCTTGGAATCTTTCTTGGAAACAATTCATGTCTGTTAACTCCATGTCGTTAAGAAGCCCTTGATGACCCAACAGAGTAGCCCCTTGTGATTCCTTTTTCTGGTCTTTACTGTTCCATTAGTCTGATACAATGTCAGTTGTTTCTAATTGTCATTTATCAGGTCAGCTTGTATTTTTTTAACTACATTTTTTATAACTTTTTTCATGATTCCAAAAAATAGTATTTCCCCATGTAGAAACATTAGAAAGAACAAAAATAACTGCTCTTAACATTGTGTGAATTTTAGTCCTTTTTTCGTAGACATATTTTTTATATCAGTTCAGTTCAGCTCCTCAGTCATGTCCGACTCTTTGCGACCCCATGAACTGCAGCACGCCAGGCTTGCCTGTTCATCACCAACTCCTGGAGTTTGCTCAAACCCATGTCCATTGAGTCGGTGATGCCATCTAACCATCTCATCCTCTGTCGTCCCGTTCTCTTCCTGCCTTCAATCTTTCCCAGCATCAGGGTCTTTTCAAATGAGTCAGTTCTTCACATCAGGTGGCCAAAGTATTGGAGCTTCAGCTTCAGCAATGAATATTCAGGACTGATTTCCTTTAGGATGGACTGGTTGGATATCCTTGCAGTCCAAGGGACTCTCAAGAGTCTTCTCCAACATGACAGTTCAAAAGCATCAATTCTTTGGTGCTCAGCTTTCTTTATAGTCCAACTCTCACATCCATACATGACTACTGGAAAAACAAAAGCTTTGACTAGATGGACCTTTGTTGGCAAAGGAATGTCTCTGCTTCTTAATATGCTCTCTAGGTTGGTCATAGCTTTGTTTCCAAGGAGCAAGCATCTTTTAATTTCAAGGCTGCAGTCACCATCTGCAGTGATTTGGGAGCCCTAAAACATAAAGTCTGTCACTGGTTCCATTGGTTCCCCATCTATTTGCCATTGAAGTGATGGGACCAGATGCCATGATCTTAGTTTTCTGAATGTTGAGCATTTTTTTTTTACATTGGAGGCTAATTACATTACAATATTGTGGTGGTTTTTGCAATATAGTCACATGAATCAGCCATCCCCATCCTGACCCTCCCTCCGACCTCCCTCCCCATCCCATCCCTCAGGGTCATCCCAGTGCACTGAATGTTGAGCTTTAAGCCAACTTTTTCTTTCACTCTCCTCTTTCACTTTCATCAAGAGGTTCTTTAGTTCTTCTTCACTTTCTGCCATAAGGGTGGTGTCATCTGCATATCTGAGGTTATTGATATTTCTCCCAGCAATCTTGATTCCAGCTTGTGTTTCTTGCAGCCCAGCATTTCTCATGATGTACTCTGCATAGAAGTTAAATAAGCAGGGTGACAATATACAGCCTTGACATACTCCTTTCCTGATTTGGAACCAGTCTGTTGTTCCATGTCCAGTTCTAACTGTTTCTTCTTGACGTGCATACAGATTTCTCAGAAGGTAAGTAAGGTGGTCTGGTATGCCCATCTCTTTAAGAATGTTCCACAGTTTGTTGTGATCTACACAGTCAAAGGCTTTGGCCTAGGCAATGAAGCAGATGTTTTTCTGGAACTCTCTTGCTTTTTCTATAATCCAGTGGATGTTGGCAATTTGATCTCTGGTTCCTCTGCCTTTTTTAATCCAGCTTGAACATCTAGAATTTCACGGTTCATGTGCTGTTGAAACCTGGCTTGGAGAATCTTGAGCATTACTTTGCTAATGTGTGAGATGAGTACAATTTTGTGGTAATTTGTACATTCTTTGGCATTGCCTTTCTTTGGAATTGGGATGAAAACTGACCTTTTCCAGTCCTGTGGCCACTGCTGAATTTTTCAAATTTGCTGGCATATTGAGTGTAGCACTTTCATAGCATCATCTTTTAGGATTTGAAATAGCTCAACAGAATTCCATCACCTCCACTAGGTTTGTTTGTAGTGATGTTTCCTAAGGCCCACTTGACTTTGCATTCCAGGATGTCTGGCTCTAGGTGAGTGATCACACCATTGTGGTTATCTGGGTCATGAAGCTCTTTTTTGTATAGTTCTTCTGTGTATTATTGCCCCCTCTTAATATCTTCTGGTCTGTTAGGTCCATACCATTTTTTTCCTTTATTAGGCCCATCTTTGCATGAAATGTCCCCTTAGTATCTCTAATTTTCTTGAAGAGATCTCTAGTCTTTCCCATCCTATTGTTTTTCTCTCTTTCTTTGCATTGATCACTGAGGAAGGCTTTCTTATTTCTCCATGCTATTCTTTGGATCTTTGTTTTTTATGTAGAAACTTTTAAAAAGAAAGGATTTTTAAAAATTGTATGTATATTATATATATGTATACATATTTTGCATAAATATAAACATACATACACAATATACAATTTTATTTTTCTGTTATATTGTATAATCATAATTTTTCATGTAATTTAATATTTCATTTAATTTTTATTTATATTTGAAGATAAGATAACTTGTATTTTATTCACTTTTATGAACATAAATCAAAAGATATAAATGTATTTATGCTGAGAAGTATTCTTTTCACCCCTCTCCTAAATACTCAGTTCTCTTCTCTGGAGGAAACCAATATGAACAGTTTCTGTATCTCTTTCCAAAGATACTCTATGTAAAATGAACATATGTGTATCTCCACCGCCGTCAAACTGTGGCATTTTATACTGTTTGCCACCTTGCTGTATTTTACTCAAAACACATATCTTGGGGATTGTTTCATATCAGCACAAAAAACTTCTTGTTTCTTTTTGAATGTTGAAAAATACTGTATTTTATGAATGTGTCTTGATATATTTCCTCATCTTCTGTTGATAGACATTTGTATAACTTAACGAAGTTTTGCTATCAAAAACATTCTGCAAAGGCTAAGTTAAAAATATGTTATTTTATACATTTGATAATACATGTGAAGGATTAATTCCTTGAAGTAGAATTTCTGGGTCAGATGACTTGTGAAATTTTGAATTATGAGAGATACTCCAGGTACCTAGAAAGGAGGCAGGCGCTGGCTGAAGTAATGAGTTGCCAGATTTGGTCTCCATAGGTTGAGCCAAAGACATGCCTGTTGGTTAAGTAGGAAGAGATCCCAGAACTCCTACATCCTGGTCTACACAGTTTTTTTTTTTTCCTAAAATGTTTTAGACTTTATTTTTTAAAATTAATTTATGTATTTTAATTGAAGGCTAATTACTGTACAATACTGTAGTGGTTTTTGCCATGAGTGTACATGTGTTCCCCATCCTGAACCCCCCTCCCCCCTCCCTCCCCATCCCATCCCTCAGGGTCATCCCAGTGCACCAGCCCTGAGTGCCCTGTATCATGCATCGAACCTGGACTGGTGATCTATTTCACATATGATAATATACATGTTTCAATGCTGTTCTCTCAAATCATCCCACCCTGACCTTCTCCCACAGAGTCCAAAAGTCTGTTCTATACATCTGTGTCTCTTTTTCTGTCTCACATATAGGGTCATCATTACCATCTTTCCAAATTCCATCAGTTCGGCTCAGTTGTGTCCAACTCTTTGCGACCCCGTGAATCGCAGCATGCCAGGCCTCCCTGTCCATCACCAACTCCCGGAGTTCACTCAAACCCATGTCCATTGAGTCAGTGATGCCATCCAGCCATCTCATCCTCTCTCGGCCCCTTCTCCTCCTGCCCCCAATCCCTCCCAGCATCAGGGTCTTTTCCAGTGAGTCAACTCTTCGCATGAGGTGGCCAAAGTATTGGAGTTTCAGCTTCAGCATCAGTCCTTCCAGTGAACACCCAGGACTAATCTCCTTTAGGATGGGCTGGTTGGATCTCCTTGCAGTCCAAGGGACTCTCAGGCACTCAGCTTTCTTCACAGTCCAACTCTCACATCCATACATGACCACTGGAAAAACCATGGTCTTGACTAGACAGACCTTTGTTGGCAAGGTAATATCTCTGCTTTTCAATATGCTGTCTAGGTTGGTCATCATTTTCCTTCCAAGGAGTAAGCGTCTTTTAATTTCATGGCTGCAGTCACCATCTGCAGTGATTTTGGAGCCCAAAAAAATAAAGTCTGACACTGTTTCCCCATCTATTTCCCATGAAGTGACGGGACCAGATGCCATGATCTTAATTTTCTGAATGTTGAGCTTTAAGCCAACTTTCTCAATCTCCTCTTTCACTCTCATCAAGAGGCTTTTGAGTTCCTCTTCACTTTCTGCCATAAGGGTGGTGTCATCTACATATCTGAGGTTATTGGTATTTCTCTTGGCAATCTTGATTCCAGCTTGTGCTTCTTCCAGCCCAGCATTTCTCATGATGTACTCTGCATAGGAGTTGAATAAGCAGGGTGACAATATACAGCCTTGACATCCTCCTTTTCCTATTTGGAACCAGTCTGTTGTTCCATGTCCAGTTCTAACTGTTGCTTCCTGACCTGCATGTAGGTTTCTCAAGAGGCAGATCAGGTGGTCTGGTATTCCCATCTCTTTCAAAATTTTCCACAGTTTATTGTCATCCACACAGTCAAAGGTTTTGGCATAGTCAGTAAAGCAGCAATAGCTGTTTTTCTGGAACTCTCTTGCTTTTTCCATGATCAAGCGGATGTTGGCAATTTGATCTCTGGTTCCTTTGCCTTTTCTAAAACCAGCTTGAACATCTGGAAGTTCATGGTCCATATTCCATATATATGTGTTAATATACTATATTGGTGTTTTCCTTTCTGGCTTACTTCACTCTGCATAATAGGCTCCAGTTTCATCCAGCTCATTAGAACTGATTCGAATGCATTCTTTTTAATGGCTGAGTAATACTCCATTGTGTATATGTACCACAGCTTTCTTATCCATTCGTCTGCTGATGGACATCTAGGTTGCTTCCGTGTCCTGGCTATTGTAAACAGTGCTGCACTGGGGTAGTCTACACAGATGAACGTTGGGGTGGTCTACACAGTTTTAACATATTTTCTAATAGCTCTTAACACTCTGTTGCTACTTTAAGTTATTATTCTCCCCCTTTTGGACATACACATTGATTTCTGATTTTACTGTAATAGATAATGCTGTGACTATCAGTTCTTTCTATATATAAATTCTTGTAAGCACTTTTTATATCCTTAGGTGAAATGCCTAGCCAAAACATTTTGAAATGCAGGAATATGAGTCATATTATAGTCCTTGAGATACTCTCCCAAATTACTTTTCAGAAAAACTAAAGCATTTTATATTCCTATGAGAAGTGTATACCAGTACCTTTGTTTACTGCATTCTGGCTAACCATTTTAATTTTTTAAAAATAAAAAACCCACTGATAGTTATTTGCTGTTTTGGGGCTTCCCTGGTGATGCAGAGGTTAAAGCGTCTGCCTGCAATGTGGGAGACCTGGGTTCGATCCCTGGGTTGGGAAGATCCCCTGGAGAAGGAAATGGCAACCCACTCCAGTATTCTTGCCTGGAGAATCCCATGGACGGAGGAGCCTGGTGGCCTACAGTGCACGGGGTCACAAAAAGTCGGACACGACTGAGTGACTTCAACCACTTCAACCAACCAGAATCCCTCTGAGTGTGTTTGAGTGAGATTTGGTTTCAAGACTACTGAGAATTCTTCCAGCTGCTGGTGCTCAAGTTTTTTCTGGGGTGAAACTTCTGGTTCAGTGTGAGATGGCTCCTTTTACGTGAGCTCTGATCTGGGCACCCAGTGTGGCTTCAGGCCGGCCCAGTGTTGTTCTCTGTTAGATCCAGGTTGCCAGAAGTTCCCTAGATGCCTGTGCCTTTAGAGACGTATTGAGATTGAATCTACGTGTCTCCCAGTGTGTCTTCACATAGAGAGATGAAGGGTGGGAGCCGCTGAGACAGATGGCAGAAAGTGGTGATCAGTGAATGAGTCTGCATTAGCCTACTATTTATTACCCTGTGTCTGAGGCCACTTCATGACTTAACTTGAACTAGGGAAGGTGGGGGACATTGTAGTGCTAAGTTTATAACTGGTGACTCTGCGGAATCTTTGAATGTGTTTTAATGACTACATGTTTTATATGTTTTCTGTTACTTTCTGAATTTGTTTCATTTCCTCTGAATAACGACATAACCCAAAGAAATTCAAATGTAAATGCTTGTTAGTTTGGACATATTGAAGGCCCAGAGTTTACTGTTACATCCTTTTCCAGCTATGAGACTCACATGTTCCTGGTATGTCATGTCTCCATGCAAACCTTCTCCCTCTTGGGGCAAGGGTGTGACTTGGTGGTAGAAACAGGTGTGCATAGGTTTGATAGCTTGTCAGAAATGGGTTTGATTCTGATTCACTCTCAATCTCAATGTTCTCATCAGATAATATCTTCCTAATAGAGTTGTTGTCAGGATTAAATGAGGTAACATACATAAAAATAGCAAGCCCAGAGCATGGCACAGAGCTCTGCTATTCAGTAAATTTAACAGAGAAATCTAGTGAGTAAAGAAATACTGGTTTATAGTTTTCTTATTTTGTATTACATGAATTCACATAATAAAAAGGTAATACTAGACCCATTAAAAAAATCTAGTGAGTAGATTTTTGGGAAAGAGCCCTTTGGAATTATAGAATATTATTGGGAAAAACATTTTTAAAAATTATGATTTATATGTAGATTTAGTAACATCTTGCCAAGTTGAGGCCTTGCCAGGTCTGGTGTAATGAATAAAGGGTGTCAAATTTAATTAAAATGCTAGGTCCTGCCAAAATTTTTAAACAAGATTTTATTCTTTTGAGTTAGCCAAAAAGTTTGTGTGGGTTTTTCTGTAGCATGCCGTGTGTTTATAGTGTCAGCAATTCTGAAATCAATGCTAGTGTTAAGGTAGTTAGCTTAGTTGTATTCCAGAATTTTATGAACCTAAATTGTTATGGTGTATTATATTTCAAAGAAATGAGAATATTTCATAAGTTTTATATAAAAACATAATTACGACAAAGGTTTTTTTTCTTAAAGTCTATCTCTTATGCATATGCTTATAGGTAAAAAATTTAGCTGAGAAATAACTCCAAATTGATAGATATTAACTGGACTTACTGTGGTGATCATTTTGCAATATACACAAAGAATCATCATGTTGTATGCCTAAAACAAGTACAACATTGTATGTTAACTGTATCTCAATTAAAAAACCTAATTCATGTGATGTTGTTTTGGCAGCAGTCTCTCTTCAGAAATAGTTTTCTTACCTGTGTTATTTTGTGTCCTTCATTTTCACAGGAGCTGACAAGTGCTTTGGTGCATATAAAACTACATCTTTTTATTCAGATCTTTACACTTGCATTCTTCCCAGCAGCAGTATGGCTTTTTCTTCAGCTTTTATCAATCACACCCATCAATGAATGGCTTTTAAAAGGGTATGTTTAAATATTTTGAAGGGTCCACTTTTAATGGGGCATCTTTAGTGATGTTATCATTTCTGTGGCAACTGTGTATGAAAGGGCTTATGTGTGGTATAAGGAAATAAAAACAATTTTAACATTATTATTATTCCTAAAAATGATAGTGTTTCATCAAGGAAGTTCATTAGAGAATTTTATGACAGAATCTTAAAAGATAATGCTCTTACTTAATCTTATGGTTCCAGGAGAGACAGTTTTCTGTTGGGAGAAAAATGGAAGGCACTAGAGGATGTAAGATCTGTGTTTGTGTGTGTAATGTAGGCTCTCAGTTGGGTGCTTTAACTTTTGTACTCTATATCTTACTAAATACTACGTGTTTTTAAAAATATATAGGAAATAATATAGAGAGGGGACAAACATTTACTTTTTCACTTGCTCTGTTTTATGTTTGATAGGATAATTGAATTACCAATACGTTTTTGTAAAATCTTTTTTCCCATTAAAAATGTTGCCATGTTTGTTAAAAGGATTAAATGACTTAAAAGTTATTTGGAGTGGTTTAAAGCTAGCCACATTTTAGCATGATGGTATAACAGCTTAAATACTGAACTCCAGGCCTAAAGGTTGCATTTTAATCTAGTTGGAAACCTAGACTAGGTTTAAACTAGTCTGAAACCTCAATTTCCCTGTTTTGTAATTATGGTGGTGGTTTAGTCTCTAAGTCATGTCCAACTCTTGCAATCCCATGGACTGTAGCCCACCAAGCTCCTCTGTCCATGGGATTTTCCAGGCAAGACTATTAGAGTGGTTTGCCACTTCCTTCTCCAGGGAATCTTTCCAACCCAGGGATTGAATCCAGGTCACCTGCACTGCAGGGAAATTCTTTACCAACTGAGCTACCAGGGAAGATGTTTTATAATTATAAAATGAAGATAATCATATTTTTATTGCCTGCTTATTAATGATTTTGGGGACATCAATTGAGATCACTTCTTCATTCATTTATTTGCTATTTATTTAGCTCCTATTATATGCTAGGAATTATAGGTACTGGACAAATAACGGTGAACAAAATTGGCAAGTGCCAGTTAGCTTTGCATGTCAAGGACATTCTTGGTGTGATTGTCAATAAACAAGTAAATCCATGATCAAGATAGAGACAAATGATGTGAAGTAAAACTGTGATATGGTTGAAAATGGTTGAGAGGATAGACTGGTGACTAATTTACACTGCAGAGTTCTAGGGGTAGAACGTTGTAGGCAAAGAAATTAGAATGTTTAAGGGCTGGAACAAGCCTGGAATGTTCTAGAGTCAGGAAAGTGACAGTGATGATCAAAGCCTAATGATGTAGAGGATGAGTAATATGACTTAGGGTTGGAAAGGTGGACAGGACCCTTCCCATAGAGCTTTGCAGGCTATGGAAAAACATTCAGTTTTCATTTTGTGAAGCTACTGGAGGGATTTAAATAAGAGAGTGAGGTGGTTCTGATTTGTATTGCAAATGATTCTTCTAGTTCTGGTATGGAGAACAGATAGTAGAAGGGCCTGAGAGAAAGCTTGGGGACCAGCTCGGAGGTTAGTGTGGTGAGGTAGCAGTGCAGTAGAAATAAATGGATGTATGGAGATTATGTTTTAAAATTAGAGCTCTCAGAACCCATGGGTGGATAGGGTGTAGAGAGAGAAGGAAAGAGAGGAGTCAAAGATGACATCCAAATTTGGGGTATGAGCTACTGGGTGATAGGTGGCATCATTTACTTAGCTGGGGGAGAAAGTTTAGGATAAGAGGGGGAATCAAGGGTGCTGTTTTAATTGAGTTTGAGAGAATGATGTAAAATTTCACCAAAAATTATAAAATGCTACATAAATATGATGACATCATTTTAGAGCAACAATGTATGATGTGTATTAAGAACCAGTATTTGGGACTTCGTTGATGGTCCATTGGTAAGACTCTGCAGTTTCAGAGCAGGGGGCATGAGTTTGATCCCCAGATGGGGAACTAAGATATCCCATGTCCCGCAGAGTATGACCAAAAAAACCCCAAACAAGCCCAGTATTTACTGAGTATCTGCCCTTCATAGAACACTAAAGAAATTGGAAAAGACTAACATTTTCCATGTATTCAGGGAGCGTTCAGTTTAGTTGGATATGTAGAACATATGCAGCAGCAGTAGGACATATGGGGCTTCCCAGGTGATGCCGGGGATAAAGAGCCCACCTGCCAATGCAGGAGACCTAAAATTGTGGGTTCAGTCCCTGGGTGGGGAAGATCCCATGGAGCAGGGCATGGCAGCCCACTCCAGTATTCTTGCCTGGAGAATCCCATGGACAGAGGAGCCTGGTGGGCTTACTGTTGATGGAGTCACAAAGATTTGGATACAACGGAAGAAGCACAAGCTGGAATCAAGATTGCCGGGAGAAATATCAATAACCCCAGATATGCAGATGACACCACCCTTATGGCAGAAAGTGAAGAGGAACTAAAAAGCCTCTTGATGAAAGTGAAAGTGGAGAGTGAAAAAGTTGGCTTAAAGCTCAACATTCAGAAAACGAAGATTATGGCATCTGGTCCCATCACTTCATGGGAAATATGTGGGGAAACAGTGGAAACAGTGTCAGACTTTATTTTTTGGGCTCCAAAATCACTGCAGATGGTGACTGCATGAAATTGAAAGATGCTTACTCCTTGGAAGAAAAGTTATGACCAACCTAGACAGCATATTGAAAAGCAGAGACATTACTTTGCCAACAAAAGTCCATCTAGTCAAGGCTATGGTTTTTCCAGTGGTCATGTATGGATGTGAGGGTTGGACTGTGAAGAAAGCTGAGTGCTGAAGAATTGATGCTTTTGAACTGTGGTGTTGGAGAAGACTCTTGAGAGTCCCTTGGACTGCAAGGAGATCCAACCAGTCCATTCTGAAGGAGATCAGCCCTGGGATTTCTTTGGAAGGAATGAAGCTAAAGCTGAAACTCCAGTATTTTGGCCACCTCATGAGAAGAGTTGACTCATTGGAAAAGACTCTGATGCTGGGAGGGATTGGGGGCAGGAGGAGAAGGGGACGACAGAGGATGAGATGGCTGGATGGCATCACGGACTCGATGGATGTGAGTCTGAGTGAACTCCGGGAGATGGTGATGGACAGGGAGGCCTGGCGTGCTGTGATTCATGGGGTTGCAAAGAGTTGGACACGACTGAGCGACTGAACTGAACTGAAGAGACTTAACATGCATGCACGTAGGATATATATATATGTATATATATATATATATACGTAGGATATATATATATACGTATATATATATATACACAGAATAGTAGCCAATCAAAATGGTCTATCTTGTGATTTGTTAGATAAGTATAACCAGTTATAGAGGAAAAAGGCCAGACATCCTGGAATATGAAGTCAAGTGGGCCTTAGGAAGCATCACTATGAACAAAGCTAGTGGAGGTGATGGGATTGCAGCTGAGCTATTTCAAATCCTAAAAGATGATGCTGTGAAAGTACTGCACTCAATATGCCAGCAAATTTGGAAAACTCAGCCATGGCCACAGGACTGGAAAAAGTCAGTTTTCATTCCAATCCTAAAGAAAGGCAATGCCAAAGAATGCTCAAACTACTGCACAATTGCACTCATCTCAGTTCAGTTCAGTCACTCAGTTCTGTCTAGCTTTTGGCGACCCCATGGACTGCAGCACACCAGGCCTCCCTGTCCATTACCAACTCCTGGAGTTTACTCAAACTCATGTCCATTGAGTTGGTGATGCCATCCAACCATTTCATCCTCCATTGTTGCCTTCTCCTCCTGCCTTCAATCTTTCCCAGCATCAGGGTCTTTTCCATTGAGTCAATTCATTGCATCAGGTGGCCAAAGTATTGGAGTTTCAGCTTCAGCATCAGTCCAGTGAATATTCAGGACTGATTTTCTTTGGGATGGACTGGTTGGATCTCCTTGCAGTCCAAGGGTCTCTCAAGAGTCTTCTCCAACACCACAGTTCAAAAGCATCAATTCTTCGGTGCTCAGCTTTCTTTATAGTCCACCTCTTATATCCATACTCATCTCACATGCTAGCAAAGTAATGCTCAAAATTCTCTAAGTTAGGCTTCAACAGTATGTGAACTGAGAGCTTCCAGATGTTTAAGCTGGATTTAGAAAAGGCAGAGGAACCAGAGATCAAATTGCCAACATTGTTGGATCATAGAAAAAGCAAGAGAATTCCAGAAAAACATCTACCTGTGCTTTATTGACTACACCAAAGCCTTTGACTGTGTGGATCACAACAAACTGTGGAAAATTCTTAAAAAGATGGGAATACCAATCCACCTTGCCTACCTCCTCAGAAATCTGTATGCAGGTCAGGAAGCAACAGTTAGAACCAGGCATGGAACAACGGACTGGTTCCAAACTGGGAAAGAAGTAAATCAAGGTTGTATATTGTCACCCTGCTTATTTAACTTATTTGCAGAGTACATCGAGAAATGCTGGGCAGGATGAAGCACAAGCTGGAATCAAGATTGCCGGGAGAAATATCAATAGCCTCAGATATGCAGATGACACCACCCTTATGGCAGAAAGCAAAGAGGAATTAAAGAGCCTCTTGATGAAAGTGAAAGAGGAGAGTGAAAAAGCTGGCTTAAAACTCAATGTTCAGAAAACTAAGATCATGGCATCTGGTCCCATCACTTCATGGCAAATAGATGGGGGAACAATGGAAGCAGTGACAGACTTTATATTTTTGGGCTCCAAAAATCACTGCAGATGGTGACTGCAGCCATGAAATTAAAAGATGCTTGCTCCTTGGAAGAAAAGCTGTGACTAACCTAGACAGCATATTAAAAAGCAGAGACAATACTTTGCCAACAATGGTCTATCTAGTCAAAGCTATGGTTTTTCCAGTAATCATGTATGAATGTGAGAGTTGGACTGTAAAAAAAACTGAGCATTGAAGAATTGATGCTTTTAAATTGTGGTGATGGAGAAGACTCCTGAGAGTCCCTTGGACTGCAAGGAGATCCAACCAGTCCATCCTAAAGAAGATTAGTCCTGGGTTTTCATTGGAAGGACTGATGCTAAAGCTGAAACTCCAAATCTTTGGCCACCTGTTGTGAAGAACTGACTCATGTGAAAAGACCCTGATGCTGGCAAAGACTGAAGGCAGGAGGAAAAGGGCATGACAGAGGATAAGGTGGTTGGATGGTATCACCGACTTGATGGATGTTAGTCTGAGCAAGCTCTGGGAGTTGGTGAAGGACAGGGAAGCCTGACGTGCTGCAGTCCATGAGGTTGCAGAGTCGGACATGACCGAGTGACTGAACTGAACTGAGGGGAAGAAGTTCAGCCTGGATTGTGTACCTCTAAAGTAGAGAATTCAAACATGAAGCATTAGTGGGCGACAAAGATGAAAAGTTTCCTTTAGGCCAAGCTGCAAAAGGTGGGACCTACTGATCTGAAGAGTTTGGGTTTAAATCTGTGGATGATGGAGAATTCTTAAATGTGGTAAACACGAGAACACATGCTCAAGAATGGTCATTAAGGAAAATTATCTGATAGTATTTGTATGTCGGTGGAGTAGAGCTTGTAATCTCCATATGCTAAATAAAGAAAAGCATACAATTCCGCAGCTCAGGATATTGAATTGAAAGGAGCACAGACTGAGTCTGCTTCATTTAGAGAAAGCTTTTCCTCACTCATTTTTTCTCCCGTCCCCTCCCAGTTTGAGAGTACACACTTAGTATGTTAACTAGAGGGAGTTGCTGAGTTTTGTATCAGGGTCCTGTTTAAATCACTGAAATAAATGTATTATGTATTCTGAGTACATACTCCCTTAACTTTTTGTGTTAAAAGGAAAGAGTGGAGGCAGAGAGAACACTGAGTAGGCATTTAGATATGTCTAGACTTGGGCAAAAAAGCATCTGAAGGGGGGTGATGACAACAGTCATGGAAAACAGTGGAAAATTGGTTGTGGTGATTGATTGGTTTATTAAGACTGAGTAGAGCTCCGCTTAACTCCAAAGTTTCAAACTAGTTCATTAGGATTAAAGTGATCTATTGACAAAGATAAGTCAATTGAGAGGCAAAGTTGATTTCTTAGAAAAATACATAAATTCCGTATTAGACATGTTTAGTTTAAGGTGGTAGTCTTAGGCAGCAATGTACAGATTTGGGAATGGAGACTGGGTTTAGCAATAGAAAGTTTTAAGTGTTCTTACCCATTCAGGTTTGAAAATAAGATTGAGAAGAAGACAGGAGTAGCCAGCAAAAACTTGAATGGGTTTGTTTAAAACACAAGGTAAATTAGAATGATGCTGTACTATGACAACCAGGAGAATAGAGTGCTTTGAGAAGCAAGGGGGTAAGAAGAATGAATGCAGGGAAAAGGATGTTGAATTTGGTGACTGGGAGATTTCTGGGGATTTATAAGCTTACTGCTTTTACTAGAGGGGCTTCCCAGCTGGCTCAAGTGGTAAAGAATCCGCCCACCAATTCAGGATCCATGGGAGACCTGGGTTTGATCGCTAGGATGGGAAGATCCCCTGGAGGAGGAAATGGCAACCTACTCCAGTACTCTTGCCTGGGGAATCCCATGAACTGAGGAGCCTGGCGGGCTGCAGTCCATGGGGTTGCGAAGAGTCGGACAAGACTGAGCATGCGCAGGCAGGTACACTTTTACTAGGAGGGTCAAAAGTCAGATTCCAGGGGAGTAGAGAGGGAATGAGCTTTGGGGCCAAGGAAGTGGAGCACAGCAGTGAGCCGCAGTGATAAAGGTAGGACTATATCTTGAGGAAACAATGCTAATTTTGAGGTTAGTTATCTACATTTGTGTGTTGAATGTTTTGCCTTCTTGAGGGCAGAAATGATGCCTTATACTTTTTCTTTAATACCCTTGTGTAGTATCCTACCTATAGAAAGCATATATATTAAATGTATAGATTAGTGTTTTGTTTTGTTTTGTTTTTTTAAGATGTTGAGAACTCTCCTCCTTTGTACATAGAAGGGAAGGGGCCAGAAGAGAGGGAAAGATTGAAAAAGCTAGAAAGATTGAAAATACCCGAGAGGGCTTATCACTAGTCTTGGTGGCAAGGAATATAGAAGGCAGAGGCTGGAGAAACAGGCTTTGCTAAAGTTGTTGTCCCTGGATTCAGGAATAACTTAATCCTAGATAAGCGGTTTTGTGAGTTTGGTTGTATCACTTAACTCCTTTCTTAACTTCAGTTTTCAGAAAGAGAATGGTAGTATTTATCTTAAATACTCATGAGGGATAAATGAGTAAAGTGTCTATTGTCTAGAACAGTATCTATTACAAATGGTAAAAGTCTAGTAAGTGTTAGTGAGGTTCATGGTGCTGATCGCAAGAAAGGGTGAGAGACTGGAAGTTCATAATCAGACACTACTTGAACATCATTTGGGAAAATAGATCTTAAAAGAAGACCATATTTGGGGATTCCCTGGTGGTCTAGTGGATAGGACTCTATGCTTTTGCTGCTAAGGGCCCAGGTTCAATCCCTGGTATGGAAATTATGATCCCATAAGCCACGAGGCATGGCCAAAAAAAAAAAAAAAATTGCTATATTCATGTGAATTCCACTGAAATTCCATATAAGGATTTTTCTTAAGTCTTCAGTCAAAATTAATGAAAACTTTTATTTTTTCTTATTTCAGAGCTAATATAAATTCATTTGTAAATGTTAGATAATATATTATTACAAAAGAGAATAAAAAATCACCTGTGATCCTACTTTCAAATATTAGTCAGATACTCTGTGTCCTTGATTCCTTGTATAAACTTTCCACTTTAGTTGGGCCGTTTTTTCCTTGTCTCCAGAATGTATATTCTGTATGAATGCTGAATAATGTCTTTTTATCTTTAATACTTGGATTTACTACTCATAATTTCATTTGCTTGTGATGCAATATATTTTTCTATTCTAAACTAAGAGAATAGACTTGTAATTATGATCTAAGGAGTATGTACATAATTAATAAGAACCAAATTTAGAATAGATACTAGAATTTACTACAGTGTCTGAATCTAAGAAGTATATGATTCAGTTCAGCTCAGTCACTCAGTCATGTCCGACTCTTTGTGACCCCATGGACTGCAGCACACCAGGCTTCCCTGTCCATCACCAACTCCTGGAGCTTACTCAACTCATGTCCATCCAACGATCTCATCCTCTGTCATCCCCTTCTCCTCCTGCCTTCAATCTTTCCCAGCATCAGGGTCTCTTCCAATGAGTCAGTTCTTTGCATCAGGTGGCCACAGTATTGGAGTTTCAGCTTCAACATCAGTCCTTCCAATGAACATTCAGGACCAATTGCCTTTAGGATGGACTGGTTGGATCTCCTTGCAGTATATGATTGTGTCATGCCTATTTTTACAATGATATTATAGCAACATGAAAATATCTTTTATGAGATGAAAGTTTCAGAATTGCTATTTTGTGGAAAAGAATTGGCAAATGTAAGCTTGTGTTTTTGTTAAATACATTTGAACTTTGCAAGAGGTTTTTTAAAACATATATGTAACTTTATTTATTTATTTTTGGTTAAACTGAGCCTTTGTTGCTGCTGAGGTTTTTCTCTAGTTTTGGTGATGGATTCTACTGACTAGTTGAGGTACATGGATGTCTCATTGCAGTACTGGCTCTTGTTTCAAGCTCTAGGGTGTTGGGGTTCAGTAATTGCAGCATGTGGGCTCAGTAGTTTTGGCTCCCAGGCAAGAGCTCAATAGCTGTGGCACACAAGCTTAGTTGCTGCAGGGCATGTGGGATCTCCCCAGATCAGGGATTGAACCTATGTCTCTTTTGTTGGTTTTCGGATTCTTTACCACTGAGCGACCATGGAAGCCCTTCAAGAGGTTTTAAAGTTTTATTTTTGTCAAAAGCCTTCCTATAAAACATATAAGGAAAAGATACCTGAAAATAACTAAGCTTATATACACTTACCAAATGATAAACTGGGTTATTTTCGATCACCACACTCACCATAATCTGACTGTTTTTTGAACTGTATAAGAGCTTAAATAATTTTCAAAATGAGATCACTCAAATCTGTGGCATGGAGTGAGAGTTTCTACTAAGCCGCGTTGGCTCATACAGAATTGTCTGAACTCGACAGAACGTGTGCCCCAATAAATGTTCTCCTAGCTCTGCTGTTTTAGAATGAATGTAGTGAAAATTTTATAATTGGAAAAAAAAGAAACCTACTTATAATTGCTTTTTGTCTTCTATTTCAGGTTGCAGACAGTAGGTTGCATGCCTCCACCTGTGTCTTCTGCGGTGATATTAACCAAGGCAGTTGGTGGAAACGAGGTAAGTCATGGGGCTAGTGTTTTTAAACATACGTGGGTGCTATCCTTTTATTTTATATTTTATTTTATGACAAAGGAATCACATCACAGAAAATGCATAACTGTAGCAGCTTATGAAAGAAGTGGGTAGATTCATGTGTTAGAAAGAGGCTAAAATTGACAATAATGAGTGGAATTTAGGATTTCAAGGAGAAGAGCAAGGGAGGTGAATGAAACAGAGATAGATCATGATTTTTCTACTTCAGTGAGAAATGAGGAGACAGAGGACAAGGAATCCAAGCCAAGGGGCTTTTACATCCAAGACTCGTGAACTGAGGACACCCGCTATGGTCATTCCTCAGCTCTTAAAAAAATTTAGGCCAAACTACGGTCATGGAAAAAGGGTCAGTAAAAGTTTAATGGCAGGTGAAGATGGTATTAAATAAGGAGAAATGATGCCAGGTTTTTAAGATGAGTTCAGAGAAATTATCCAACTCCTGGGGAACCGTAGCCAAAGAGGAGTGCTTATGTATCGGGATGGCAGTAGTCCATTGTGGGACCTACTTATAGGTGGTTCTTCTTGGCTGAGAGGCCCTGCGACTTTGTACTGAGGGACTCTGCTTTGTAGTCGCTCATTTCTCCTGATATCTTATCATTCAGAAAACAATACAAATTAAAACCTTTTTTAATTAATTCATGTACTTTTGGCTGTGCTGGGTCTCTGTTGCTGCGTGGACTTTCTCTAGCTGCGGCGAGCCGGGGCAGTTCTCTGGTTGCGGTGGCTTCTCTTGTCGCAGAGCACGGGCTCAGTGGTTACGGCTTTCAGGCTCTACAGCTCGTGGTCAGGAGTCGTGGCACGCAGACTTAGTTGCCCTGCAGCACGCGGGATCTTCCCAGACCTGGGATTGAACCTGTGTCCCGTGCATTGGCAG
Source organism: Oryx dammah (assembly GCF_014754425.2). Taxonomy (NCBI): domain Eukaryota; kingdom Metazoa; phylum Chordata; class Mammalia; order Artiodactyla; family Bovidae; genus Oryx; species Oryx dammah. The sequence continues at coordinate 11,762,342 of NW_024070196.1, forward strand.
GTGGATTCTTAACCACTCGACCATCAGGGTAGTCCAAGAAAAGAATACTTTTGAATGAGGCAGGATATATGTAGTTTTAATTGGGGGATAATTGCTTTGCAATATTGGGTTGGTTTCTGTCATATATAGGCATGAGTCAGCCATAGGTATACATATATCCCCTCCCTCTTGAATCTGTTTTACCTCCCATGCTCACTGTGATTTTTATTTAATTTGCATTACCCAGTGACTAATAATGGTGAGCATTTTTATCTTTCCATGTGCTTATTTGTTATCTATGTCTTCTTTTGGGAGATGTCTACTAAAATTTTGCTTTTTACAAAATTGAGTGTTTTGCTTTCTTATTGATGAGCTTTGAGAATTCTATATTCTGGATACAAGACCTTCATTTTATATATATATATATATATATATATATATATATGCTTTGTAAATGTTTTTCCCAGTCTGGTTTGTCTTTCATTTTCTAAGCAGTGTCCCTTGAAGAGCAGAATGGTGGTGAAGAAACTAATAGGTGGTTGGATTCTGTATTTATTGAGTTGGCCAAAAAGTTCATTTGGGTTTTTCCGTAATGTATTTTGAAGGCACAGGATATGCTGATGGATTTGGATGTAAGGTGTGAGAGAAAGAAAGGATCGAGAGTGATTTCAAGGTTTTTGACTGAGCAGCTGGAAGGATGGAGTTTGCTGACATGGAGAAGAGTGCTGTGTGACAGCAGATATGTGGGGTTGTTTAGTCTGGGTAGCCACAGTATACTGTGATAACTAAGAACTGCAAAATCTCAGTTAAGCATAAAGGGTTATTTCTTGCTAATGGTACCTGTCCCATGTGGGTCAGTGGGAAGATCTTTGCCATTACTAAGGAAACCTGGTTAGTGGAGGCTTATATTTTGAAGGTACATCATCTGGATGGAGCACAAAGCATTTTAGGTGTGCCATAGCAGAGATAAAGAGATTCAGTTCAGTTCAGTTCAGTCACTCAGTCATGTCCGACTCTTTGCGACCCCATGAATTGCAGCACACCAGGCCTCCCTGTCCATCACCAACTCCCAGAGTTCACCCAAACTCATGTGCATCAAGTCAGTGATGCCATCCAGCCATTTCATCCTCTGTCATCCCCTTCTCCTCCTGCCCTTAATCCCTCCCAGCATCAGGGTCTTTTCCAATGAGCTTAGAGAATCACAAATGGACTTTTTATTTTTCGGTTGGAAGTGATATGTGGTGCTTCTGCTCACATTACATTGGCCAGAACAAGTCATGTGGTCTTACCATATTCCTGTGCCCTCAAGGAGAGGGGAGCTGGATTGATGAACACTTGTAATGTCAGCCATATGGTAAACATGGAGAACTTTTTTTTTTTTTTGGTATGTTGAGATGCCTATTACATATCCAGTTGAAGATGTCAGTGAGCAATTATAGATACAAGGGTTGAGAGTTGAGGTACTGGCCTAAACCTGGAGATGTAAATTAGGGCATCATCAATGAATAAATGATATTTAAAGCCAAGATTGTGTATGAGATTCCACAGACAGAAGAGAGCAAAGGTTCAAGGATTGAGCCTGCAGACCCTCCGACATTAAGAGGTTAAGGCAATGAGGAATAAGCAGCAAAGGCAACAGAGAGAATATAATTAATGAGATTGAGGGAAAAACAAGAGAGCATGGTATCCAGGAAGCCAGGTGAAGAAGGGGTTTGAAGGAGGAGGATATGATGAGTGGTGTTAGATTCTGACACCAATGCTTCCCAGATGGAGCTTGTGGTAAAAAACCTGTCTGCCAATGCAGGAGACTTAAGACACTTGGGTTCGATCCCTGGGTAGGGAAGATCCCCCTGGAGGAGGGCATGGCAATCCACTGTAATATGCTTGCCTGGAGAACCCATAGGCAGAGGAACCTGGTGTGGTACAGTCTGTAGGGTCCCAAAGAACTGGACATGACTGAAGCGACTTAACATGTATGCATGTCAGATTCTGCTGATGGGAGCTGTGTAAATGAATTCTGAGAATTTACCGTTAAATTAAGCTATGCAGAGGTTACTGTTAACCTTTAACAGACTGGTTTTGGTAGAGGGCAGGGGCAAAAGCTTGTTTGGAGTAGGCTTAAGGAAAACAGGAAGAGAAGAATTAGAGACAAGAAGTATAGACTGTGGTTATGATGTCCTTTGTGATGAAAAGGAATAGAGAAATGGGGCTATTTTTAGAGAGGGATGTGTGGTCAAGATTTACTGTTTCAGAAAGGATAGCATTTTCTATCATGATGGGAACTGTACAGTGGAGAGGCAGCTGTGGATTTAAGAGAGAGTGCTGGAGCAGTTTATTTGATCAAGTGAGAGAGAGTGATGTTGGGTTATATGAGCTTCAGTAGAAACAGACCATTTATTCATAATAATAGGAGGGAAGACAGAGTGCATGGCTATAGATCTGTGTAAATGGGTTGAGGGGGACACTTGGAAGTTTTATTCTGATGCCTTTTATTTTTTCATAGCACGTGAGAATGAGGGTGGGGTAAATGCTATTCATGTTTCAGATGAGAGGAGAAAATTTGGACTTGCCGTGCAGATGAGAGTGAGTCACCTGGAGAGGATGCTAGTGTTGCCAGGTAGCACCAAGGACCGGCTGAGATCAAGCCCTGCCTTTAAAGTGAAGCCAGGCATCGTGGATGTGTGTTTTCTCTAAGTGTAGGAATGAAATTGGCAGATAACTAGATTTAACCAACATCTCATTATGCCAAGAGATTCTTTCAGTTGCCACATAATTAGTGAGGTAGGGAAGTTACGAAAGTCTTGGATTAGCGCCTGCTATGATTATCTATCTATTGCCTTGAAAGAATTTGAGGAAAGGGTTAATTTGTTTAACAGTGTCATTTATCTCTTTCTAATGTGATTCCCTTAAAAACCTTTTCTTTCTCAGATGACTTTGGCCGAAGTTCAAAGATCACTCATTTTCTTGACATCAACATATGGCATTTGAACATGTATCTACGTGTTCATTCCCAGTAGATAATTAAATTATTTACATTAATGTTGCATTTCAGTAATACCGAATTTATGAACATCTTCTTTGTCTTCTAACATCATTGGTCTAGTTCTTTAATGTTTATTATGCAGTTTCATGATTATCAAGAATTTTTGAAGTCCTGGAGAGTGAGACATAATTGTTCACAAATATTGAACACTGAGCTTCAGAAAAGAAGCTTGCAAAGTCCAGTTTGGTCATATCTTCTGATATGAAGTGAATAGACTCTTTTATTTTTATATGAAATTATGGGAGAAAATGATCTGCAAAAAGATATTAGATAATTTTAAGTTTTAAGCCTTTCTAAAGTTAATTGAAGAAAGTAAGGAAACCCACTAGACTATTCAGGTATGATCTAAATCAAATCCCTTATGATTATACAATGGAAGTGACAAACAGATTCAAGGCATTAGATCTGATAGACAGAGTGCCTGAAGAACTATGGACAGAGGTTCGTGACATTGTACAGGAGACTTTGCTCAAGAACCTCCCCAAGAAAAAGAAATGCAAAAAGGCAAAATGGTTGTCTGGCAAGGCCTTACAAATACCTGTGAAAAGAAGAAAAGTGAAAGGCAAAGGAGAGAAGGAAAGATGTACTCTTTGAATGCAGAATTCCAAAGAATAGCAAGGAGAGCGAAGAAAGCCTTCCTCAGTAATCAATGCAAAGAAATAGAGGAAAACAATAGAATGGGAAAGACTAGAGATCTCTTCAAGAAAGTTAGAGTTACCAAGGGAACATTTCATGCAAAGATGGGCACAATAAAGGACAGAAACGGTATGGACCTAACAGAAGCAGAAGAGATTAAGAAGAGGTGGCAAGAATACACAGAAGCATTATACAAAAAAGGTCTTCATGACCTTGATAACCATGATGGTGTGATCACTCATCTAGAGCCAGACATCCTGGAATGTGAAGTCAAGCGCACCTTAGGAAGCATCACTACGTACAAAGCTAATGGGGGTGATGGAATTCCAGTTGAGCTATTTCAAATTCTAAAAGATGATGCTGTGAAAGTGCTGCACTCAATATGCCAGCAAATTTGGAAAACTCACCAGTGTCCACAGGACTGGAAAAGTCAGTTTTCATTCCAGTCCCAAAAAAACCAATGCCAAAGAGTGCTCAAACTACCACACAATCACACTCATCTCACATGCTAGTAAATTAATGCTCAAAATTCTCCAAGCCAGGCTTCAACAGTACATGAACTGTGAACTTCCAGGTGTTCAAGCTGGATCTAGAAAAGGCAGAGGAACCAGAGATCAACTTGCCAACATCTGTTGGATCATAGAAAAAGCAAGAGAGTTCCAGAAAAACATCTGCTTCTGCTTTATTGCCTGCACCAAAGCCTTTGACTATGTGGATCACAACAAACTGTGGACAATTCTTCAAGAGATGGGGATAGTAGACTACCTGATCTGTCTCCTGAGAAATCTGTATGCAGGTCAAGAAACAACAGTTAGAACCGGACATGGAACAACAGACTGGTTCCAAATTGGGAAAGGAGTACATCACAGCTTAATATTGTCACCTTGCTTATTTAACTTATATGCAGAGTACATCATGAGAAATGCTGGGCTGGATAAAGCACAAGCTGGAATCGAGATTGCCGGGAGAAATATCAATAACCTCAAATATGCAGATGACACCACCTTTATGGCAGAAAGCAAAGAGGAACTAAAGAACCTCTTCATGAAAGTGAAAGAGGAGAGTGAAAAAGTTGGCTTAAAGCTCAACATTCAGAAAACTAAGGTCACGGCACCTGGTCCCATCACTTCATGGCAAATAGATGGGGAACCAATGGAAACAGTGGCAGACTTTATGTTTTTGGGCTCCAAAATCACTGCAGATGGTGACTGCAGCCATGAAATTAAAAGACGCTTACTCCTTGGAAGAAAAGCTATGACCAACCTAGACAGCATATTAAAAAGCAGAGACGTTACTTTGCCAACAAAGGTCCATCTAGTCAAAGCTCTGGTTTTTCCAGTAGTCATGTATGGACGTGAGAATTGGACTGTGAAGAAAGCTGAGCGCCAAAGAATTGATGCTTTTGAACTGTGGTATTTGAGAAGACTCTTGAGAGTCCCTTGGACTGCAAGGAGGTCCAACCAGTCCATCCTAAAGAAAATCAGTCCTGAATGTTCATTGGAAGGAATGATGTTGAAGCTGAAGCTCCAATACTATGGCCATCTGATGCAACGAACTGACTCAATGGAAAAGACCCTGATGCTGGGAAAGATTGAAGGCAGGAGGAGAAGGGGACAACAGAGGATGAGATGGTTGGATGGCATCACTGACTTGATGGACATGAGTTTGAGTAAGCTCCGGGAGTTCGTGATGGACAGGGAAGCCTGATGTGCTGCATTCCTGGGGTCACAAAGAGTCGGACATGACTGAGCGACTGAACTGAACTGAACTGAACTGAAAATACTGTTATAAGGTAACTGAGGGTAGGCTATTGTTGAAATAGATGTACGGAAGGCTTACTCTTTTGTACTGTATATTAGTAAAATCTTATCTAAGGATAGAAGGAGAAATTTTTGGTGCCTGTACATGAAAAGATTGAAAAGTTGAGTCCAGTGTTGCGTGCCACTAGGTGAAGATTTCGATTCCATTCACTGTGATTGTCTGCTCTGCCTTGTACACAGCAGCTCTGTACCCACACAAGTACCTGCCCTGGGTACATTTCCATGTTGCCATGTTCTTTCCAACTGACCATGCTTTGTCGTGTTTGTACATGGAAGAAAACATTTTTCCTTCTAGATTCTGTTATTTCTTGACATTGACTTTATGATCTCACATACTTATATATACATCTTTAATACTTGTATTTAGCATATGCTCTCATGGGTTAAAATGTGTCACTGTGTAGCCTATTTCTATTTAATGATTTGGGGGATGTATGCAGATACAGTAGTGTCATTTGAAATGATTCTGTTCATTTATTTTGTAAAGTTATTATATAATTTAGGAGGAATTTTTTTCTGTTACTTATATACCTCTCATTGTAAATGCCTTTTCCATAAGACTGGTGGTTACAGAGAAGGTTTTGTCATGAGTTGAAAGTTATTGCATCCCTTAAACTCACCTCTTGCCCTTTGGTGAGAATAGCCTTATTACTTTTTGGTAAAATTAAAGAACAATTTCTGTTTTGATAACTTACATTGTTGTTTCAGTGAGCCAACTATAATCATTCCAGTGGCCGCGGGCACTCAGCGTGTGTGCAGAGCAGTGCGTGTATGCTAGAATGCCAGCACACCCTTGTGTTAGAGGGAGACTGTTTAAGGGTGTAGCTGACTGACAGTCTTATTTTGTGGCTTTTAAATTTTAAATTACTTTCATTTAAATATTAGAAACTTGGTTAGCTTCTTTTTTGTAATTGTTATTTATTCATTCCAGTGTTTGAAATGTGATTTTTCAAACTCCAGGGTTGTAGAGTGTGCTGTTCACATGGTCTGACTGGTGGTGATGGTGAGTATGTGTGTGTATGTATATGTGTGCATGAAGTTTTAGTTCCTTTTTTGAATAATAGAGAAAGGGATGACTTGGTGAACCCTATTTTCATTGTCAGGTATAAAAAAGAAGAAAGATCAAAATGTTCTCTCTTCTATTCTAACTTGTGAGACACAGGATAAACATATTTTCTTTTTTTTTTTAAACTGTATACATTTCTGTTCCAACTGTAAAATTTGGTGGTAAAAGACATGGTTTTTTCCCTCCAAAAGCCTTACATAGGTTTTAAGCCTTATAGGATTTTCTAAGAGAATCATTGCACTCAAATTCGAGTTACTTCTACCTTTTAGTAACTACCACAGGGATTTCTTAAAGAAGTTTCTTTAAAAAAACAAAACTGGAAAATAATTTCCTGAGTTTGGAGAGAAAGTATTATGTGGTTTTCATGTTGTTGTTACAGAAGTATTTTTATTTCATTTGACACTTATATTGTTGTTTAATGAAAAAGCAAGAGGGGTAAGTGTTTGGGAAAAGATACACTGTTTTTTTACCTTGATATTTCATTTTTTTGCAAGCTGAAGAAAGGAAGGATTCAGCTAAAAGCCATTCCTCAAAATATGAAGTAAATATGAAGTCTTAATTCCTGAGTAAATTTCCAAAGCTGCATAACTTTGTAAAATTGTGTGAGTTTGGGTGATGAACCAAGTAGGAGAGAAATATAATCAGGGATTTCTTCCCTCAAATATTTGAAGGAAAAAAAGAAATGAAAAGCATTATAAATTATAGACAGAGCAAGTTAGGAAGAAATTTCTAGGCATATCTGAGAGTAATATTTTATGTTAAATACTTTGTTGTCTGTGTTAAGGCTAAACCTGATAATTTGAACCATGAAAATAAGACACCATCACCACTAAAGCAGTATATTAATTATAGGCATGTTATTTATGTTGGTTTATTTTTTTGTTTGTCTCTCAAAGTGAATTCTGTAGATCGCCCATATCTGCAATACCTGGGGTGATTAGGAAAAAAAAAGAAAATCCCTTATCTCCACTTTAGACCTGTTGAATTAAAATGTATAGTCGATAGGCCTCAGGATTTTCGTCCTTCTTCTTTCTTTCCTTTATTAAAATTATGAAATAGCATACCTACAGAAGGTACATAAAACATAAATACAGTTTAAGGCATAATAATAAACACCTCTGTGCCCACCGTTCAGCTTTAGAAATAGGATATAGTCAGTAGTAGTTCAGCACTCTCTTCATGTAGGCAGTGCCTTCTACCATAGGGAGTCAAAAAGGAGACTAAGATTTGGGGCCTGCCTTCCAGAAAGCTTTGATGGAGTGTGATGTTACACTATTCAACCTTTATTTCATGGTATAAACCTCAAAAAAATAGGCAAAACAGACTAGAATGGCTTTACATTGTCCCACATCATTAAAATCATGGTTTTCCTTCTTTAGTTTAAAAAAATTCCAAGAGGTACCCCAAATGAGTTCAGCCTCCTTCAGCTGTGTGGGGCAGCCTGCAGTTCCATTTGGGATCTGGACTGTGTTTGTTCCTGTAGGCATTTAGGGTATCTGCTTGTTTAGTTAAGATGGTGGGCTTCTTTTACTATAAATAGATTTAGCTGACATTTTTGTTGTATTTTTAGTTAGTGGGCGCAAGGATTTTAGAACCCTTTGATAGTCATACAGAATTCTAAGTACATTTTAAAGAAAAGTTTTGATTTCAGGTATGGTACAAAGGTGACAAGTTGAAAGAGTGTGTGTGTGTGTGTGTATGTGCGTGTGTGCATGCACGCATGTGCGCTTAATTTCAGCAATAGGGTTATTGCCCAAATCTCTTCAAAGAAAACTTAAGAGTGTCTCCTGAGCAAAGAAAATTATTACGTGTGGTGAACTCTTTAAGTCATTGACGAAGGTCATGGCAGTCTGAGTGTATTTAAAAAAGGTTTTCTATCTGCTTGGAAAGCAAATGAAGCACTCATTATGAACTTAAAAATGATAGCTATGAGAAGATTTTTGCTAGAGGTGAAAGATCAAGATCATCACAGCCCAAACGGAGCTGGAAAGTTCAATTTCTGGCTGATCAGCAAGGCATGAAACATTTCAGGGTTATTTTGCATTATCAGTGGGGAGTTGATCTTGCTAATCCAATGCATGAAGGTAAGATTCACTGAAACATTTATAAAGGCATTTAGAGTAGATCTGATCAGCAGAGAGAAGACTTGAGGTGAGAAGAAATCTGATCTGTCAGTCACTGTCTTAGCTTCAGCTGTCACTGGGCTTCGGTGTGCCTTGCCTTTCTCTTCTGTGAAATGGACTTGATCACTGCCTTTGCTGGGCTTCCCACATAGCACTAGTGGTAAAGAACTTGCCTGCTACTGCAGGAGACAGAGGAGATGCAGGTTCAATCCCTGGGTCGAGAAAATCCCCTGGAGGAGGACATGGCGACCCACTCCGGTATTCTTGCCTAGAGAATCCCATGAACAGAGGAGCCCGGAAGATGAGATTGCAGAGTGGGACACAACTGAAGCGGCTTAGTACACACACACTGCCTTTGCTTGGAGTGAGAGTTTAATGGTTTTCTGGAGCAATCTTGTATAGCCTGAAAATGGCTGTCAATGTTGAGCACTCTAGCAAGCTGGCCTGTTTGTACTTTCTACGCTCCAGCCATTTTTGAGGGCTCCAAAATCACTGCAGATGGTGACTGCAGCCACAAAACTAAAAGACCCTTACTCATTGGAAGAAAAGTTATGACCAACCTAGACGGCATATTAAAAAGCAGAGACATTACTTTGCCAACAAAGGTCCATCTAGTTAAGGCTATGTTTTTTCCAATAGTCAAGTATGGATATGAGAGTTGAACTATAAAGAAAGCTGAGTGCTGAAGAATTGATGCTTTTGAACTGTGGTGTTGGAGAAGACTCTTGAGAGTCCCTTGGACTGCAAGGAGATCCAACCAGTCCATCCTAAAGGAGATTAGTCCTGGGTGTTCATTGGAAGGACTGATGTTGAAGCTGAAACTCCAATACTTTGGCCACCTGATGGGACAAACTGACTCAATGGAAAAGACCCTGATGCTGGGAAAGATTGAAGGTGGGAGGAGAAGAGGACGACAGAGGATGAGATAGTTGGATGACATCACTGACTCAATGGACATGTTTGAGTAAACTCTGGGAGTTGGTGATGGACAGGGAAGCCTGGCATGCTCCAGTCCATGGGGTCACAAAGAGTCAGACACCACTCAGTGACTGAACTGAACTAAACTGAACACTCCAGCCTCCTAGGCTCTCTGGGAAACAGTAACAGTGTTCCCTCTTTGACAGATGAAAGAACAGAAGTCATAGCAGCAAGGAATTCCATGTCCATATGCATCTTCTATTTCTACCTTTTATCTTTAGTCTCATTTTCTGGATTGGGTTAACATTCTTACGAGTCCTTGAACGAGTTAACTGTGTTTGTTTGAAGCTGCTATACAACTGGCTTGAAACATATCCAGATTTCCCAAGATTCTTTGTGTAGCTTAGAATTCCTTCATCTCTTTATGCCTCAAATTAGAATTCCTCATACCTTAATACCTCTCAAATTGTCTTCCTTTTCTACCACTCTAACCAAATGAGTCCTCTCAATGGTTGGCCGTGGAATCTGTTCACCAAATGCAGGGGCCAGTTCTCCGTTCTCACCCTTCGTGACCTGACGGCAGCCTGTGACCCTGTGGCTACTTGCCTCCAAATTCCTTTTCCTTCTCTGACCCTCTTCTCTCCTCATTCTGCTCCTACATCTCTCATCTCTCCTTTTCCTATCTAGCTCCTCTCCCATATGAATGGGAGAGTCTTCCAGGGACTTGATCTTGAAACACCCTGTTCCACATTGCTAGAGTCCTGTTTCTGACTCTTGTCTCCATCTTTGGGTCCTGCTCTGCCTCGGATCCAAGGACCAGTCCTGATCTTGTGTAAGAAGTACTTAAAACAACACCAGCTGGACGTGCTGAGGCTAAGCATCACCACCTGTGTGGACCTTTTAGCCAAGGATACACTTGCCAGGCAATCAGAGCAGGTATTTGATTCCTCCTTTTGCTGCTGCTCACCCAGTAGTGCTCACCAGGTAAGCCCTGGATCTCTCTGAGCCTTGGTTTTCTCATTTGTGGAGCAATAGTATTTGCATCCTTATTTCATAGGATTGCTTACAAGGACCTCATGAAATCATATGCAGAAGTACTTACAAGTTGTGAGGGAATGTATCAAGCAGGCATCAGCATTATCTTCATTGTAGAGGTTTGTCACTGATGAAATCACCTAGTTTAGAGAGTCATTATCATTGCTTCCTCAAAGTTTGCTCTAAGTTCATTCATATACTCTATTTTTTTTTCTTCTGAACTTTTTATTTTTTATTGGGGTATAGCTGCTTAACAGTGTTGTGATAGTTTCAGCTGAACAGTGAAGGGACTCAGCCATACGTATACTTGTATCCATTCTGTCCCAAACCCACCTCCCATCCAGGCTGCCACGTAACATTGAGCGGAGTTCCCTGTGCTACACAACAGGTCTTTCGACCCACTTTAAATATAGCTGTGTGTATATGACCATCCCAAACTCCCTAACTGTTCCTTCCCTCCTGGCAACCTTCAGTTTGTTTTCTAAGTCTGTGCGTGTTTTTTTGTTTTGTAAGTAAGTTCATTGGTGTCATTTTTTTTTCAGATTCCACATATAAGGGGTGCCATATGATATTTCTCCTCTATCTGATTTTTCACTCACTATGACACTCTCTAGGCCCACCATGTTGCTGCCAGTGGCATTATTTCTTCCTTTTTAATGGCTGACTAATATTCCTTTGTATATATTTACCACATCTTCTTTATCCATTCTTCTATCAGTGGACATTTAGGTTGCTTCCATGTCTTGGCTGTTGTAAACAGTGCTGCAGTGAACATTGGGGTGAATGTATCCTTTCAGATCATGTCCTTTTTTTTTTTTTTCCTGGATACATGCCCAAGAGTGGGATTGCAGGGTCATCTGGTAGCTCTATTTTTATTTTCTTAAGGAACCTCCATACTGTTCTCCATAGTGGTTGTAACAGCTTACATTCCTGCCAACAGTGTAGGAGGGTTCCCTTCTCTGCACATCCTTTCCAGCATTTATTCTTTGTAGATATTTTGATGATATCTATTCTGGCCGGTGTAAGGTGATACCTCATTGTAGCTTTGATTTACATTTTTCTAATCATTGGTGATGTTGGAAATCTTTTCATGTGTCTGTTGGCCATCTGTATGCATTCATTTATTCTATTCATTAATCACTTAAAATATATGTTGAATGCTTGTTATAGCTTCCTACATTATGGTACCTTCATATAATTGTCATTTGAGTAAGTAATATAAAACATAAACCATAAATGGCAACATGAGGATGGGATTTAAGTAAATTTACAAGATGGCAGATTTTTAAATAAATGTAAAAAACTGGGTAATTCCAGTTTGTTAGTTTGTATCATAGGTCCTTAACACTTTTGTATAAATATTTCTTACTATAATATGGAATATTCATTTTAGATATCCAAGATTACTCCCTCTGGGAATTAAAGGGCACAGGAAGTCAAATTAGTTATGGAAAGATTGCTTTGGGAATTTAGAACCAGATAAAGGGGATTGAACAGGCTTGTTGTGGGATGTTTCCTCTAAAGTATAAAGCCTGGAAAACCATCCCAGTTCCATTCCAACTGACAAATAGACCACAGAAACAATCAGCTACCACGTGTCCTTTGAACAGTTCTTCATAAACATTGGACATTTGTTATCTAGTTATTGTTCAATATCAGATTGTTTGTATATGTTATGAATAACAAAATTTTTTAATAATTCAATTTGTTTCTATTGTTACATTTTAATAATCAAACTTTCTTTTTTAGGGAGGTACTCTGGGTCCATTAATGATTTTGAGGAAACAGTAGTCTAAACAACTATACATTCATAGCTTTTTTCTTAGTTAATCTTATTTGATTAATGTTCCTATTTGTTATATCATAGTACAGAAAATTTGATTATTTGTACCTTCCTTTCCAAATTGTGGGCAGGTACCGTTTTTAGGTTCTTTGGCTTATATGTGCATTGACTATCTGCCAGTTACATATATATTTATATATATTTATAAAGTTGTTACTATTGAAACAGAAATATAGTCTCAGTAATTTTTTCAACCATGGAGTTATAGGAATATTCATCAGTTACATCTGAGAAGACTTTATCTCTTCTCTCAGCCTCACTGCTCATTAGCTCTTTGATTTTGGGTGTTCTTTTTCAGCTTTTTCATCAGTTGTATATAGGCAAGGTTGTTTAACATGAACATACTTTGAGAAAAAATATTTATGAGGCCCTATATAAGTAAGAGGAAGTAATCTGTCATTTTAAGCTGTTGCTTCTTACTGACATATGATCTACTTTATTGCATCAATTGTGGATCTTTATTCTTTCTCAGTTTACTCCCCCTATGAGATTATCCACCTAGTAACAGAATTACATTACCCATTTATCTTTCACGTGAAAGTGTTTAGCATCTATCTGTCTATAAGAGTCAAGTATAATCTCTATTGCAATGCTACAAACTCTGGAAATGACTCTTTTAAACTTTACTTTCGTTGAGCATCTTTTCATGTGTTTGTTAGCCATCCATATGTCTTCTTTGGAGAAATGTCTATTTAGTTCTTTGGCCCATTTTTTGATTGGGTCGTTTATTTTTCTGGAATTGAGCTGCAGGAGTTGCTTGAACGCATGTACACCCGTGGTGGATTCATGTCAATGTATGGCAAAACCAATACAGAATTGTAAAGTAAAATAAAAAATAAATTAAAAAACAAACAAACAAAAAAACTTTACTTTCCTTATGAAGATATCAAACTGTGTCTTCTAAGCATCTAATGAGAACATCTTGCTTAGTGCAGTTAAGATTTTTCAAGCAATTATTCATGACCAAGAACACTTGGACCCAAACTAATGGTCTGAATATATTGAGTGAACTGAGTTGCATTCTAATCAAGTGCCAAAGTATTAGACCTGCAGGGCCCTTTAAATGAGTGATTTTCATTAAAGTGCACACACACACAATCCACAGCTAGAAATGGAAAAGTTTCTTGTGTAATGCACTTTCTCTGCTCCCTCTCATGCCTTCTCCCCTTCACCTTCCTTCTCTTCCTCCACCTCCACCTCTCTTTCCCTTCCTTTTCCTTCACTTTCTTTAATTTTGGAAAAGAAATGCCATTTCACTAAATTGATCTTGTGAACTACAGTTTGAAAAACACTACCCTAAGCTGTAGTGGAAATGTGCCATCCCCATTTCCTCCTGAGCAACTTTGATCCTCTGGACAGACTTTCCAGCTTTTGGTGTATTCTCCAGGAGATTCCTGGCTTCCTGTTACTTGCAGACAGTTCCTTTGGTGTTGGCCCTCAGACCCGTTTGAGAACTTTGTGTTCCTGAGAAAATCTCCTGGTGCTCATGGTCAGCTCACTTGACCAGCCTGTTTCCTTAATAGGGACCTCCTCCTCATCTTCCAATATCTGCCAGGGCAAGTCCTGCCCATCAGTCAAGGCCCAGCTCAAATTACCATTTCCCTCTCAAGAAGGAGGGCTTCCCAGGTGGCTCAGTGGTAAAAAAAAAAAAAAAAAAAAAATCCACCTGCCAATGCAGGAGACGTAGAGATGCAGGTGCAATCTCTGGGTTGGGAAGATCCCTGGAGAAGGAAATGGCAACCCACTCCAGTATTCTTATCTGGGAAATTCCATGGACAGAGGGAGACTGGCGGGCTACAGCCCACCCGGTTGTAAAGAATCGGGTACGACTTAGCGACCAAACAACTAAAACAAACAGCTCTCAAGAAGGCTGGCAGATGTCCAGGCAGAATTATTCATCTTTTCTTCTTTCCACAGTAGAGACTTTTTGTACCCTTAATCAGATACATTTTAGTGTATTTGGCTCTGTAATCAATTTTTGAATTTTCTCGGCAGGAACTGCTTTTTATTGTATCCCTTTAATACAGTAGAAGAGTATCGATAATAAAAATGGCAAAGAATGGGGGAAGCTAAAGAAGGATTCCGAATTCCCCTTATGAGGTCACTTACATTGCAGTCATTTCCACAAGTATATGTTCTCTATCTCTCCTTCAAGGATTTTTTGTATATTTACTGTGCCAGAATAAAGTGGGCTAGCGCGGAACAATGTTCTATCTACATTAGACACATGTTTTCATGAATGCAAGTACATTTTAGATCCCATTCAGAGTACTTATTGTGGGAAGTCTTTGAAGTTTATGTGCCATAGTGTTTCTTATTAAATGGTCCTTTAGATCTGGACTCTGAGATGGTATTATTTCCAAGTTCCTGTCCAATTATGATTACATTAAGTTTGTATTGTTTGAGAATGATATACTTTCTCAAATAGACAAATCATGATAGTTTAATAGTCTGAGAAGCTAGCTGTATAAGGCAAAGTATATTTATATATACTAATCTTTTTTCTCCCAGTAATCTTGATTCCAGCTTGTACTTCATCCAGCCCAGCATTTCTCATGATGTACTCTGCATATAAGTTAAATAAGCAGGGTGACAATATACAGCTTTGACATACTCCTTTTCCTATTTGGAACCAGTCTGTTGTTCCATGTCCAGTTGTAACTGTTGCTTCCTGACCTGCATATAGGTTTCTCAAGAGGCAGGTCAGGTGCTCTGGTATTCCCATCTCTTTCAGAATTTTACACAGTTTAGTGTGATCCACACAAAGGCTTTGGCATAGTCAATAAAGCAGAAATAGATGTTTTTCTGGAACTCTCTTGCTTTTTCAATGATCCAGCGGATGTTGGCAATTTGATCTCTGATTCCTCTGCCTTTTCTAAAACCAGCTTGAACATCTGGAAGTTCACAGTTCACGTATTGCTGAAGCCTGGCTTGGAGAATTTTGAGCATTACTTTACTAGCATGTGAGATGAGTGCAATTGTGTGGTAGTTTGAGCATTATTTGGCATTGCCTTAAATATCAATAACCTCAGATATGCAGATGACACCACCCTTATGGCAGAAAAGTGAAGAGGAACTAAAAAGCCTCTTGATGAAAGTGAAAGTGGAGAGTGAAGAAGTTGGCTTAACGCTCAACATTCAGAAAACAAAGATCATGGCATCTGGTCCCATCACTTCATGGGAAATAGACGGGGAAACAGTGGAAACAGTGTCAGACTTTATTTTTTGGGGCTCCAAAATCACTGCAGATGGTGAGTGTAGCCATGAAATTAAAAGACGCTTACTCTTTGGAAGAAAAGTTATGACCAACCTAGATAGCATATTCAAAAGCAGAGACATTACTTTGCCAACAGAGGTCCGTCTAGTCAAGGCTATGGTTTTTCCAGCGGTCATGTATAGATGTGAGAGTTGGACTGTGAAGAAAGCTGAGCGCCGAAGAATTGATGCTTTTGAACTGTGGTGTTGGAGAAGACTCTTGAGAGTCCCTTGGACTGCAAGGAGATCCAACCAGTCCATCCTAAAAGAGATCAGCCTCAGGTGTTCTTTGGAAGGAATGATGCTAAAGCTGAAACTCCAGTACTTTGGCCACCTCATGTGAAGAGTTGACTTATTGGAAAAGACTCTGATACTGTGAGGGACTGGGGGCAGGAGGAAAAGGGGATGACCGAGGATGAGATGGCTGGATGGCATCATGGACTCGATGGACGTGAGATTGAGTGAACTCCGGGAGATGGTGATGGACAGGGAGGCCTGGTGTGCTGCGATTCATGGGGTCACAAAGAGTCGGACATGACTGAGTGACTGAACTGACTGACTGAATCTTTTTCAAGTGCATGATGAGTTAGCTATGAAAAATGCTTTTCAACTTTTGTGGCCCTCCTTATCAAGGACATGAATTTGAGGAAACTCCGGGAGATAGTGAAGGACAGGGGAGCCTGATGTGCTGCAGTCCATGGGGTCGCAAAGAATCAGACACAACTTAGCAACTGATAACATTATCAAGAACAGCTGGGACCAACATGCCTTAATTCTTGTTTGAGTTCACACTAAGTCCTTGTCAAAATAAGCCGTTGTAAACACTCATTCATTACATTTGTGCAGTGGAGTTGCTGGCATGCATTTATTGTTTTTGTTCCTCCAGCATTTGATGTTTCCATTTCCCCAATAATATTAATTACCAACTGCTCTCCTGTGTGTTTGCATACTTGCTTTTAAAGGTGGGATGCATAGTCACATTTTCAGATGAAAAATGAGAGCTGGCATTAAAATTAAAACAGTTCTACCATGATCGAGTAGTTTTTAAAGAGAGACATAAGTTCTGTTGGTTTGATATCATTATCTTTTTGTAGATAACCCAAAATGGAATTTTGTTTGTTTTTTATATTTTTTGCTTTTGGCTGCACCGGGTCTTTGTTAATGCTCTCTCTAGTTGTGGCATGAGGGGGCTTCTCTTGTTGCAGAGCATGGACTCTAGAGTGTGCGGGCTTCTGTAGTTGCAGCATGTGAGCTTTGTTGCCTCACGGCATGTGGGATCTTAGTTCCCCAACCAGGGATTGAACTCGCATGCAATGGATTCGAAGATGGATTCTTAACCACTGGACCACCAGGAAAGTCCCCCCAAGTGGAATTTTCACTGGAGGAATTATATAGTTCTCTTTGAAATTTTTTTTATTTTCAAGTTGTGTTTTCAATACTTCTGAGGGTAATAAAAAAGCCTGCTTCAGGAAACAGTTTGCCTGTGGTTGATGGAGTTTCACAACTTTAGGCCCAATTCATTATAAATTGATTGTCAATAGAGAAGGAGGAAAGGAGTTAATTGAGTTAGAAGATTGTTTGCTTAATTAAAGGAGCCTTTTACTGGTTGGAAGAAGCCTGACCTCAGGTTTTACAAAGCCTCTTAGGGATGTGAAGAACTGCTAGGATTTTCCCCATACTTTCCCTATTTCTGACCTGGAAGAGGAAAAAAGGGCACAGCAGGACGATGGAATGATGCAGGACCTCAGCAAAGCACAATTCCGGGAAACACTCTTAACTTTTGCGGACAATTCCTCTTCCCTGAGTGCATTTATTTAGCTGCTGATCCACACAGCAGGAGATGACTGCAATCACAGTAAGGTCTTGCCATCCAAATAATAACATCCCAGGGTGTTTATAGGTCACGATACGTGGCAATCCTTGTTTTCAGTGCTTTATATATTTACTTACTCCTTTAAGCCTTTTAACAACATTTGAGCTAGGTACTATTATTATCTCCATTCTATAGATGGACTTCTCTGGTGGCTCAGATGGTGAAGTGTCTGCCTGCAATGCGAGAGACTTGGGTTCGATCCCTGGGTCGGGAAGATCCCCTGGAGAAGGAAATGGCAACCCATTCCAGTACTCTTGCCTGGAAAATTCCATGGACAGACGAGCCTTGTAGGCTACAGTCCATGGGGTTGCAAAGAGTCAGACACGACTGAGCAACTTCACTCACTCACTCAAGCTGATTCAAAAAGAGATTCAGAAACTTGCCCAGGATTATGTAGCCCAAAAGAGGAAGAGCAAGGATGTAAACCCAGGCACCCTGCTTTCAGCGCATGTACTCCTAATACTAAATTCTCAGTTAATACTAGAGGTAGGATACGTGGCACCCAAAGCTCTCCATCTACACATGGCTTAGTGCCCAAACTACTCAGGTAAGAAAATTAAGGGTTGATTTAGGAGTAGACCAAGTAGAGGGTAGCTAAAAACAATTGAGTCACATAAAACACTAAGAAGTTGTGTAGATACTGGTGTTCCTACTTGACTGGGAGTCTCCCTTCAGGAAGCGTTCCTATCTCTCTGCCAGGTTCTGCGGTACTTACGCCGTCAGGGCACATGTATCGCAGTGTATTGTAAACAATTGTGTTTCTCACAGTCGTCATTAGATGACAGGAAATGTGTATTTCTTATTCACAGTTGTATCCTGTGTCTGGCGCACCATTTGGCATGTATTGGGGGTCACAGTAAATATATTTGCATAGATTAATATTTTGAAGGACTTTGTTTAAATATAGCCCTATGAGTGTCTTGATTTAAATGCCTTATTAAAGCAAGAATTCGTATCTAGGTTTACTTTGTCCAATGTTAAGCAAACTTTTATAGAAAAATCACAAATTTTGGTAGAAAAACCAAGATACTTAATTGGCTGTCTCTTGTAATATTTTGACTTTTCTCAATTATTCGCGCCTGTTCTGCTTTGTTTAAGCAGCAGCAGTCACAACCACTTCCATGGTGGCAGCCTCCAAGATGTCTGGCATAATGCCTAGAAGGAAATAAAAGATTCCTAGTGCTTGGAAGGGAATAAAAGGCTTTCATATGGTTGATTTGACCTGGAAGGGGAATAAAAGACTTCTATGGGGTTGATCTTGCATTTTCAAACCTGTTAGGTGATGAAAAACATACACAAACATTTTAGTAGCTGAATGGGACCTTTTAGTCTATTTTCTTCCCTTTTAAATTTTGGATGCTGTTTAGTAAATATCTCATGTGGGAAAATGATTTTGACATTAGAGACATGGGTAGATACTTTAAATATATTTTTTTGCAAGAGTGATGAGGTAAATTTTTTTTCCCCTTTTTAAAAATAGTGATTTCTGTATAGAAGTTTCAGTATAGAGTTCACCATTAACAGCACAGGAGTTAGGGGTGCCAACCCTCCTTGAAGTTGAGATCCATGTATAATTTGTAGTCAAACCTGTATCCTTGGTTCCTCTGTACCCATGGACCCAACTCTGTCCACACATCCACGAGTTCAACCAATCACTGATCATTAGTACGGTAGTGGTGGTTGCTAAGTTATGTCTGAGTCTTTGCGACCCCATGGACTGTAGCCCACCAGGCTCCTGTGTCCATTGGGTTTTCTAGGCAAGAATACTGGAGTGAGTTGCCATTTCCTTCTCCAGGGGATCTTCCCGACCCAGGGATCAAACCTGTATCTCCTGCATTGTAAGAGGATTCTTTACCACTGAGCCACCAGGGAAGCCCAATCACCTAGCATGGTAGCACAATAAATACCGTAGTATTTACTATTGGGAAAAGCTTGCATATAAGTGGACACGGGGAGTTCAAACCATGGTTCAAGGGTCAACTGTATATACAATTAAAGTATATGAGACTGCTTCTTTAAATCATCTCCTATTGTGATAAATACATTTATTTTGCATATCTTATGAAATACTTTTACCTGTATTTTCTTTTTTAACCTCCCAACAATTATATGAAGTAGGTAGGACTGGTATTATGTTATCTTGATTTTTGTAGTTGGTCAAATTAGGATTTGGAGTTGAGTTGACTTGTCAGACAGCTGGGAAGCACAGACTCCTTTTCCAGGACACTTTCATCCTTTTATATAATATTGTAAGCAAAACCAATAAAACTCCAGAAGTCAGTCACATAGGAAGGTACTCTTGAATCTTGTGTTGGCTCCTCATTAAAGGTGGATGGCTTGAAATTTTTCTGAGAGATGAATGTCAGTGTACCATTGAATTAAAATAAATTATTGAGCACTTGTAATTTATAGAACACTGAACTAGTATTTTGTGGAATGGGGAGGCAGAGTACAAAGAGGATGCAATGTTGTCTGCTTTCAGAGAGGTTGGTAATGAAATGGAGAAAACTGGGTGTATGAAATCATAAGTGTGGCAAGTGAGCAAGTGGGGTAAGTCAAGAGGGAGCAGAGGAGGGCCGTAGGGCTTGAGCCAGTCCCGTGGGTCCTGGTTGGTAAGTTGGCTCTTGGAAGTGATAGACTCTCAGATTCTCTCCTAGGAGTTAGGGCATCTTTTAACAGGCCTCCTTTCTTAGTGGGGTCAAGATAATACACGGGTTGGAGAGTCCGAGAATGGACGGGTCTGATGGAAGCGCTTAGTGCATGTATGTGTACACTTAGTCACTCAGTCGTGTCTGACTCTTTGCCATCCTTTGGACTATAGCTCACCAGGCTTCTCTGTCAATGGGATTTTTCAGGCAAGGATACTGGAGTGGGTTTCCATTTTCCTCCTCCAGGGGATCTCCCTGACCCAGGGATCGAACCAGCGTCTCCTGTCTCTTGCATTGCAGACTGATTCTTTATGTGCTGAGCAGTGGCCTGATCCATGCAACATACTTACCTGCATGTTGGAGCCAGAGTGTAGACCAATGAAGGTAGCAGTTGCATTGTAGCTGACAATTTGACTGCAAACATTGCTTCCTTTGTATGTAGTGAGTTGGTGGCAGAATTACTGCTTTGCTGTGCCACATAGATACCAAATCTGAGTGGAATAACCAAATGCTTGGGTGGTGTGGGTGGATCAGTGGCACAGGCAGGCCAAACCCATGTGCTGCCCTGCATCATGGCAGCTGTGGAGTTACAAGAAAAGCTCACCACTGCCCTAGTCCTAGAGCTCCTTTACGTCCATCTCAGTGGCTTCCATTCCCTGCTGGATGAAAATGTGAAAAGCAAAGCTGAACTTTCCCTCTACAGCTCAAACACAAGAGACCTTTTGTCTTGAAGTCGTTTTGGTATCACAAACCCAAACTGTACCACCAGGAAGCCAATCCCACCTGGAAACACAGCAGCAAATCCATCCCTTTCTAGCAAATGTTATTCCAGTATCTGAAACTGTAACAGACCACGTATATGCTTTTTCTTTAAATGCTGTTTATTTAAATAGAAAAAATGAATTTCAGTGTTAGAAATCCTGTAAGTACATATCCACTTTTCCCCCTTAAGTCCACACCATAGATTAAGTTACATAAAATACCTCCTGGCAATAGATACATATTATTTAGTGTTAGCTAGATAAGTGATTAAATTAATGTGCACCTGCTTTGCAGGTTACATTATATAATTATGTTACTGCTATAGATGACTGGCTTTTAAAAATGTTGTTGATTGGAAAGTCTATTGGATATAGTTAATTGTTGATAAATTAATCATTGCTCTCTCGACAGTTTATTTGAAAGGCCCATAGTTCCTAGTTGAGTATTGAATTGTCTTATTGAATGCTGTGTTATTACTTTAAGGGGTTAGAAGTTAAATGTGTTATTTTTCTACCTTGGTTGAGAAAACTAGTTTTATCATGATATCTGAAGAAACATTTAGTATTTGTTTATTATCTCTCTTATTGCCTCAATTGCTTCACATATTTTTTTTTTTTTTTTGCCTCATGTGGACTATGAAGAGGGAATTCCCTGGTGATCCAGTGGTTAAGAATCTGCCTTCCAGCCCAGGTGACCTGGGTTCGATCCTTGGTCAGAGAACTAAGGTTGCATATGCTACCAGGCAGCTAAGCCACAGCTGCTGAGCCTGGGCTCTGCAGTAATAGAAAGCAACCCAGCACAACCAAAATAACAATAATAATAAAAAGCTGGGAAGAGAGGATATTTTGATGGTCTATTGATTTTTTACAGCTTGTTCATTTTTCTATATTTATATTTTAAAAATCTATGCGTTATCATCTGAGCTTCTCCCTTTCTCTTTCCTGTCCTTTTCCTCTTTTCCTTTTATCACCGTTTCTCCTTCCCTTTGCTGGTGGATTTTCGTTCTTCCACTAACCAGGTCCCCATCAAGCTTGACTCTTCAGTAGGTTCCTGCTTGGTCCCCTGGTGCCTTTGTGGTTGTCATGGCCCTCATGGTCATCTTGCCACGTGTGGACCCCTGGAAGCTCCAGGCATAACTGTTTTTCAGCCCCGAGTGGGACATCCACTCAGGTTTCCAAATCCTGAACCGGGCCTTATAATGAGGAAAGTCTTTACTTTCCTGGCATGCTTCCCTGGTGGCTCAGTGGGAAAGAATCCGCCTGCCAGTGCAGGAGACCCAGGTTTCATCCCTGGGTCGGGAAGATCCCCTGGAGGAGGAAATGGCAACCCGCTCCAGGATTCTTGCCTGGGAAATCCCATGGACAGAGGAGCCTGGGGGGCTACAGTCCAAGCGGTCACATAGAGTCGGACATGACTTAGGGACCAAACCACAAACAACAGCATCGTGTATTTTCCTGGCACTACATATTCCTCCAAGGTTGTTAGGGTCAGTCAGTCTGCTCCGACAGCGCTGACCTCTGAAGATCTCCTAGGGTGGGACTGCTACGTGTGTAGCAGGTGTTTGCAGGGTCCATGGTGCTCTATGAATCATTCTGTCCTCCAGTCCGGTCCAGTCGAGTTTTCTACTGTGTTCAGTCGCCCAGTCATATCTGACTCTTTGTGACCCCCTGGACTGTAGCCTGCCAGGCTCCTCTGTCCATGGGATTGTCCAGGCAAGAATACTGGAGTGGGTTGCCATTTCCTCCTCCAGGGGATCTTCCCAACCCAAGGATTGAAACTGCCTCTCTTGTGTCTCCTGCATTGGCAGGCAGATTCTTTACCACTAGGAGCACCTGGGAAGCCCATTCTGCCCTCAGCACCCAGATATTAGGAAGCTGCCTTTAGAATGTGTGATACTGTTGTGCTTGCTGCTCCAGTCATGTACCTTCGGGCCTTTTTTCTTGGCAGCCACTTACTCTTTTTATTTTTGGAGGCTAATTACTTTACAGTATTGTATTGGTTTTTGCCATACATTGACATGAATCCACCATGGGTGTACATGTGTTCCCCATCCTGAACCCCCTTCTCTCCCCCCTCCCCATACCATCCCTCTGGGTCATCCCAGTGCACCAGCCCCGAGCACCCTGTCTTGTGCATCGAACCTGAACTGGCGATTCGTTTCACATATGATAATATACATCTTTCAATGCCATTCTCCCAAACCATCCCACCCTCGCCCTCTCCCACAGAGTCCAAAAGACTGTTCTATACATCTGTGTCTCTTTTGCTGTCTCGCATACAGGGTTATTGTTACCATCTTTCTAAATTCCATATATATGTGTTAGTATACTGTATTGGTGTTTTTCTTTCTGGCTTACTTCACTCTGTATAATAGGCTCCAGTTTCATCCACCTCATTAGAACTGATTCAAATGTATTCCTTTTAATGGCTGAGTGATACTCCATTGTGTATATGTACCACAGCTTTCTTAGCCATTCGTCTGCTGATGGACATCTAGGTTGCTTTCATGTCCTGGCTGTTATAAACAGTGCTGCGATGAACATTGGGGTACACGTGTCTCTTTCAATTTTGGTTTCCTTGGTGTGTATGCCCAGCAGTGGGATTGCTGGGTTATATGGCAGTTTTATTTCCAGTTTTTTAAGGAATCTCCACACTGTTACTTTTTAAAGTAAGTGCTGCTTCCTGAATTTTCTCACAGTGATTCATTGCAGCTTTATATGGATGTTTCAGAAGTCGTGGAGATCAATGGCCACATGAGAGGTCTTTGGGGTTTAACTGGAACTCTCAGAAATCTCCAGTCAGAGTCAAATCATATAATCTTCTTAAACCCCCTCCTTCATGATTCTGTACAAGTAATTCTCCATTTTATCTGGGAGATGGGTCTGGAAGGGAAGTGGTTTGATTATTGTGATTTTCACTCTTTTGCTCCTTTTCTGATGTTTTTTCCTCTCAATGCTGGTAAGGGATGCAGGTGGGATGATGGAAAATCACTGTCTTTCAGTTCAGTTCAGTCGCTCAGTCATGTCCGACTCTTTGCGATCCCATGAATCGCAGCACGCCAGGCCTCCCTGTCCATCACCAACTCCCAGAGTCCACCCAAACCCATGTCCATTGAGTCGGTGATGCCATCCAACCATCTCGTCCTCTGTCAGCCCCTTCTCCTCCCGCCCTCAATCTTTTCCAGCATCAGGGTCTTTTCAAATGAGTCAGCTCTCTGCATCAGGTGGCCAAAGTGTTGGAGTTGCAGCTTCAGCGTCAGTCCTTCCAATAAATATTCAGGGCTGATCTCCTTCAGAATGGACTGGTTGGATCTCCTTGCACTCCAAGGGACTTTCAAGAGTCTTCTCCAACACCACAGTTCAAAAGCATCTGTTCTCAGCGCTCAGCTTCCTTTATAGTCTGGCTCTCACATCCATACTTGACTACTAGAAAAACCATAGCTTTGACTAGACAGATTTTTGTTGGCAAAGTATTGTCTCTGTTGTCAAAGTAATGTCTCTGCTTTTTAATATGCTGTCTAGGTTGGTCATAACTTTCCTTTCAAGAAGCAACTGTCTTTAAATTTCATGGCTGCAGTCACCATCTGCAGCGATTTTGGCACCCCCCAAAATAAAGTCTTTATTTGCCATGAAGTGATGGGACCAGATGCCATGATCTTAGTTTTCTGAATGGTGAGTTTAAAGCCATCTTTTTCACTCTCCTGTTTCACTTTCATCAAGAGGCTCTTTAGTTCGTCCTAGATTTCTGCCATAAGTGTGATGTCATCTGCATATCTGAGGTTATTGATATTTTCCCCAGCTATCTTGATTCCAGCTTGTGCTTCATCCAGCCCAGAGTTTCTCATGATGTACTTTCCATGTAAGTTAAATAAGTAGGGTGACAATATATAGCCTTGACGTACTCCTTTTCAGACCTAAAATTACCTAAGATTGGTATTTTAGCCAATCTGGTGAGTTTTTTGTGACTCTATATGTGTGTGCTTAGTTCGTCAATTGTGTCCAATTCTTTGTGACCTTATGTTGCCTGCCAGGCTCCTCTGTCCATGGGGATTCTCCAGGCAAGAATATTAGAGTGGGTTGCCATGACCTCCTCCAGGGATCTTCCCAACCCAGGGATTGAACCCAGGTCTCTCACATAGCAGGCAGATTCTTTACCATCTGAGCTACCAGGGAAGCCCGTGTCTCTATAGAAGAATATAAAAACATAAATTTCATGTTACAGTATAATACTTGATTTCATAGCATATTTGGATGTATGACAAATAAAATGTGATTTTAGGATAAAATTTTCAAGTTCACAGATTAAGCAGTTATCCCAATTGGCTTATGTTTTGTAACAAATGGTAAATTATTGTTTCTTTCTCAGAATGTATAGATTCAGGGGATTGAACAATAATCTGTAAAAGGAATTAAGAAGTTAAAGATGATTTGTTGCCTTGGGGGGAAAATATTGATAATCTTTATTATTTCAAAAATAACATTTTGTCCTTGACTGAATTGTTTGGCTTCTATATATACATATATATATATATATATTTTTTTTTTTTTTTAAGCTGTATCACTTCTTGTGCCCTCTTGTTTTCTTCCAGAGGCCCATTACAGAGGTGCACTTTAATCAAATCTTTCTGGTAGACTGGTATTATAGCTAAGAATCTTAAAAAAAAAAAATTCCCAGTTGAAAGAAGAAACATGATAGGGAGTTGGCATAATGGGAGGCATGCAACTGTATTTGCAAATCTTAGACATTATCCCACAGTTTTGGTGTAACCCTTCAGCTAACAATTAAAATCTTTGTTTTATCAGTCACCACCCAACCCTAACAGATGGGTGAAGAACTAATCTGATTTGTATTTTTGCTCACAACTTTCTCCTGCACATTGTAATATTCTGTGATTAACATTCAGTGGGTTCTTAAAGATGATTGATGGGCCTTAAAGATAGAATGTGTACATCCAATTTAAATGATGCTAGAGGAAAACCACAGAAGTGCTCCCAAGACCCCCGTAGAAATTTGAAGACGATTTTGATACTCTCGTCCACTCGAAAAGAAATCCGCTGTAAATAGTGCAATGTTTTTTCCCTTGCCAGGACCCTCCTTGCCTGGTGTCATTTCTTGAGCTCTCCTGGGAGGAGATTAGTCTAAAACAACAAAGTAGCCAGATGTCTGGTTCTGAGAGAGTCCCAGAGGCCAGGCTACGGTAGGCACCAGAAGCCGCATGGGGCTGAAGATCAAAGATACCTGAGAATTACTTATGGGCACATAGTATGTGTCATTCCCATTACCAACAGTCTGAGAAAATTTGTTTCTCTAATTAACCCTTTTGTTGGAGCAACCTTAAATTTTAGTGAGTATATTTCTTTTTTGATATGTTTTCTTTTGTGGATTTTTTGAAAAGTGCATGTATCTAAAAAGAGAAGTGAAAAGGAAGTCACATGCCTGATTGAAATCTCCAAAATAGATAACGCTATCCAGTGTGTAATCATTTATCATGAAATAAGTAGACATTATGGTTCTAAGTTAAAATTACAAATTAAGAGTCTGGAACTGCATGATATCTTCTGTACAAATATTTGTTCCTCACTTTTAAAGTACTGTTATTTCAACTTTTTAACCCTTTTGGAGTGGAAATTTTTAGATCACAGCTTCCTGGTCTTAAAATGAATTCAGAGTAAATCCCAGTGGTGGGAAACCTGTCCCTTATTAATAGTTGACCTCTTTCTTTTCACACTGGTATTATAATGAAATGTTAATTAAAAATGCTTGCCATCCTTTACCTGTTTGCTTTATAGGTACAATTTTGTATTGTTTAGACACACACAGATTTGGGCAATATGAGTACATTTGCTCTTTTGAGTTAACCCCCATGCCTCTCAAAGTGTACAGCTAAATTTATTCTAAGGCATGAGGAAAAACCTAATGATAACTTCTGATGTCTTTAACCCCAAGATGAGAGTATCCAAAGAGAGAATACAAGATTTAGGTTGGCCCCGCATCCTGTGTTTTTGTTTCTGTTCAATATCATTGTGTAACAACAAAATCATGTAAATGCCTAATTCCTGCTTTCCTTGAGAGATCATCATAAACCATTGTTATCCAGAGCATGATTAGCCCAGCTTTAAGTGCTGCCACACATCCTTAACATCTGGTAATATAAACTTGGCATAAAAGCTGTCAAAATGTCCTGAAACCTAATTGGAAATATGTGTTTGCAACATAGGGCAGAGATTTCATCTCCTGGGTGCTGTCGTCAAGCCTTCTTGTAACTCCTTGAGGAAAAGGAAGTCCCGAGGAGCAGTTTATAAGGATTAATTGATTGACCTCTTTGTTTCTAGATTTAAGTATGGAAGCAAGAATAAAATTGGCTTCTTGCACAGAGAACTAGAGAGGCAACTGTAATTTCCACTCCCCACCCCCAGAGGAGAATGTGTTGTTTCTTCTGTGACAAAGGGCCACCTGCGTTTTCTCTCCTTCCACCTGTGTGTTTCTTACTGGCTACCACTGTGAGCACCATTTCTATCACCAGAGTCTTCTTGGGCTTCCCTGGTGGCTCAGACGGTAAATAATCTGCCTGCAATGCAGGAGACCTGGGTTCAGTCCCTGGATTGGGAGGATCCCCTGGAGGAGGGCATGGCAACCCCCTCCAGTATTCTTGCCTGGAGAATCCCCACGGACAGAGGAGCCTGGCAGGCAACTGGGTCGCAGACACAACTGAGCAGTTAAGCACAGAACAGGGTCTGGTTATCTGTATTTCTTTTTTTTTCCCTTTTATTTATCTGCATTTGTGTCATGCTGAATTTATTCCCAGCCCATAAGTTGTTTCTTCTGGGATATCTTTCTCCTCCTCTGCAACCTCCTCTTCTGGTTTAGCAGCAGTCTGCTGCGTTTCAGTGAGGGACCAGCTCAGTGTGGCAGACAGCGCTCGTGCATGGGCTGTCTGTTAAGTCCTGCAATGCATCCTGGGGGCTGTGTTCACCTGGTGTGCTCAGGGATCAGAGAATGTACTTCTGGTCCCTTCAGTTCAGCATCACTCTCTGCTTTTCGAAGCAGGAGCAGAAAAAAATTCAGCACTCTTTTGTGGGCCATCACCCCTGCATCCAGCCCCACTGTTTGGCCAGGCATACCTCCCAGCTCCACCATTGTAACCGCAGCGTGGTTTACACCGCTTCTGTAAAGTAACATCCTTCCCGTACTTGGTGGCTTTTTGGATACGCCAGGAGAGGCAGGAGACGCTCACTGGGCTCCCTCCCTGGGCTGGGAAGGTCCCCTGCAGAAGGAAATGGCAACCCACTCCAGTATTCTTGCCTGGGAACTTCCATGAACAGCGGAGCCTGGTGAGCTGCAGTCCATGAGGTCTCAGAGTCGGACACCACTGAGCACACATATCATCAGCAGTCTGTCGGTGACAACCACTGTTTCATAAATATTTTTCAGCCCCGGTTAATGGCTAATGTTAAGCAAGTAGTATTCAGAGTAACGAGGCACCTCTTAGTACCACAATAGTAGTCAATTTGAAAGATTTGATCTGAAAGGCATATTTCCAGGACTGAAGTCCAGTGGTAGAAGTAGCATTCTACCCTTTGTAGTTCAGGGAGCTGTTCTTGTTTCCCCCTTTCCCCTCATTCCCAGGACACACACACTCATGTACACACACACACACACATACACACACGTAAAATAGGGATTTGCTAAGAAGACTAAAAAGTAATGCCTCTTTTTAGCTTTCAGAAATTACCAGTGCTACTGGCTATGAACCTGTGAATGTCTTCACCTTGGGTTACTCCATTGACTACTGGGGCTCATCTCTGCCCCTGCCCAGCCCTGTTCCTTCCCGCCACATTGCCCATACCTTATGAATCATTACTATGTATATCAGCTCTTTATGAGGCATTTCTCCCACAATGCTGTATACAGAGATGTGTTTAATTATGTTTTTAAAAAGTTAGATATTATCAAATTTAAGGAGGTGAAGAGTGTGGGCTTTCTAGTTCCTGCATTGATCTATTCACTCTATCTTCCTTATTCATAGATTTATTTTTATATTACCTTCTCCTCTACCCTCCTCTAGCTTTATTTCCTTGGGCTCCAAAATCGCTGCAGATGGTAAGTGCAGCCATGAAATTAAAAGACGCTTGCTCCTTGAAAGAAAAGCTATGAGAAACCTAGACAGCATATTAAAAAGCAGAGACATTACTTTGCCAACAAAGATCCATTTCGTCAAAGCTTTGGTTTTTCTAGTAGTCTTGTATGGATGTGAGGGTTGGACTATAAAGAAAGCTGAGTGCTGAAGAATTGATGCTTTTGAACTGTGGTGTTGGAGAAGACTCTTGAGAGTCCCTTGGACTGCAAGGAGATCCAACCAGTCAAGGAAATCAGTCTTGAATATTCATTGGAAGGACTGATGCTGAAGCTGAAGCTCCAATACTTTGGCCACCTGATGCGAAGAGCTGACTCATTTGAAAAGACCCTGATGCTGGGAAAGATTGAAGGCGGGGGGAGAAGAGGACAACAGAGGATGAGATGGTTGGATGGCATCACCAGCTCAGTTTGAACAAGCACTGGGAGATGGTGAAGGACAGGGAAGCCTGGCATGCTGCAGTCCGTGGGGTCGCAAAGAGTCAGACTGAGCAACTGAACAACAACCTCTGTCATATTTTATTTCTCTTTTTCTTCATCTTTGAGTTCTTAACTCTGTTTCAACATTCTGGCTATAGCTTTCTAGGCCAGGTTCTAATTTGAAACAAGAACTAAGTTATAAGAGCAGGTAATAAAGACCTCTTTTAAAAATTCTTTTAATAACAATGCATAATGATTTAGTACTTGAGTGGCCATGGAGGGAGTAATCCATAAACTTTTTATGGTGGGATAATGTGCTAAATAAAATTGCTTGTGGTATACTCAAGTTGCCTTTGTTAGAATGTGATGACCCGATTGCATTTTAATTTCTCTTAATTTTAAAAGTTTTGAGGTTAAGGGTAGAATCTTAAGCTTTTCTTTTTAATCTAGGATGGTCTGAAAGATCTGCTGCTTACTTACTTACCTTTTACTTGCTTGCTAAATTTCTTTAAAGTTATATTTATCCTCACATGAGGTTTGGAGTAATAGCCTTAGAACATCTGTTTACTGTTTATTTTTTACTTATTCATTTTACAGTTTCTACTGTAGACCAAAGTGAGGCAGCTGTACCTGTACATGTATCCCCTCTTTTTTGGATTTCTTTGCCATTCAGGTCACCACAGAGCCCTGAGTATAGAGTTCCCCGTGCTATACAGTACTTGTGTGTGTTCTCAAAGAGTTGTGTCTGACTCTTTGCCACTCTATGGACTGTAGCCCGCCAGGCTCCTCCGTCCTTGGAAATTTCCAGGGAAGAACAGAAATGGGTTGCCATTTCCTACTCCAGGGGATCTCCCCAACCCAGGGATTGAACCCAATTCTCTTGCATCTCCGTGTTGGCAGGTAGATTCTTTACCACTGTGCCTCTTGGGAAGTAGGTTCTATTTACTATTTAAAATGGTGGTCTTTGACTTTAAATTGCCTGCAGCTCAGAGGTTGCAAAGTGATAGGATTAGATCTTAGCAAATGATAAGGTCCTTTCCCAGTGGCAAGTGTAGGGTAGCATGCTGCTGGAGAAGGCAATCTTGGAAGAAAAGTTACATTTTGAATACAAAGTGATCACTTCTTGGATCCTGGTAATGCTTAACCCTATTACTAAAATGAAAACCATTTTTTTAGAAATTATAGAAAATTAAGTATTGTCATTGATTGTAACTATTATGAGCAGTTGACTGAACAGGAATGTTTCATGTGGAGTATTTTCCCTCTTTCAAGTCAGATTTACATGATTCACTATGAAATGAAACTACAGCCCATGGATAATCAGATACCTCAGAATAATGTTTGGGAAGCTGGGTTTCCTGAAGATATGAGGCTTAGTTATTTTAGCCTGGGGATTTTGCCTGGGGAAAAATGTATGTGCCTCAACAGCTGAAGGGCTATTCAGGAAGAAACTAAGTAAAATGGCATCTATTTTAACGTGTAATTTCGATATTTCATACTTAATCTTATCCTTGGCAGAAACGTCAGAATATACTGGCTACAAACCATCTCTGAAGCCACATCTACACTACCAAATTGAACTGGCTAAAGTCCTTAAAATCAAGTTGTTTTACATGGGGAGAAGAGGGTCCTTTCTCTATAATTCCCTGGTGGGAAGGGACTACTCTAGTAGAATAAAAATGAAGATGTGGGTGTATTTCAAATAGAGGAATACGCGGTCTAAAGGAATGGCTGCAGGGAGTGGAGGGAGCAGATTTTAAGCTTTGGTGTATCATACTTCAAAATAAATATGGTTTCTTCTGCATTGTTTTCATTTCTATTTGCTTCACTTACTAATTTGAAATAGCACTTTTCTTTGTTTACATTTGGATTTTGTTTTCATTCTTAACCTCATCCAAAATTGAATTCCTGATGTTAGAAATGATACCACAATTCTGTTCTTTCTCTACCGTTCTTTAGAGGCTGAATTATTCTAGCTGTGTAATTTGCTGTTTAAGTTAAAATCAAGTTCTTACTGATGGACTAGCTAAATTGCTATTTTCTATCAGTGCTTTTCTTTTGTTTATGCCGAAATAGAAACATACCCCTTGAAGGAATTAAAATGGTAAAGTCTAGGCTGCCATTTATTCTGTCACCACATGGCTGTTGTTTATTGTTTTTTAATCAAATATCAAGTTTCTGTACTTAATGACTTGGAAGATACATTACATTTTGTCAAAATATAAGAATTTATGAAGAATAAAGAGCCTCTGGAATCCCCACAAGATCAAGGAGGGGATGTGTATAATTTTGCTGTTTAACACATGTATAAGCATTAATATTTATTATTGAGTTTAGTATTTTGTATTTACACTCCTGTCAACATATAATATATCATAGTATATTGTTTAGAGGCCATTAAACAGCTCACGATTTATTCACAGAAGAAGGAAAAAAAGTTAGGGATTTTTTTTCCCCTCTTTTATTTGAATTTTCCCTTGGTTGCTTGGTGAAGAACAAACAGATTTGTTTCTGATGCAAGAATTTACATTATATAAAATCCTGCCTGGTATGTGTGGAGGTAATCAAAGAACTGACAGGTCGCTGCATGGTCACCATAATCCATTAACATAATGTCCAGATTTTTAATGCCAAGGTAACAGAGGTAACCTTGACAATGAAAATACATGGTATATGCAGATATGGCCCTTAATACTTAATTCTTACCTAATTATTAGAATGTGATATAAAGCACGCCAGGTTGGTTGACTTAAACAATACTATTAGTTCCCTATCATTTAAAATTCATAGAAATGTTAGATAAATGCACTTTTGTTTGACTGGAGGATTCATTTTTTATTAAAATAGCCATTAAAAAACCCCAAAATATAATATTTCTAGAAACTCATTCTTTTTTAAAAGAAATACTTGACTGGTAGAAAATGTTTCTCTAGCCAAATTGGTAGCCTTGTGCTCTTTTAAATAGCATTACTTGAAATGCTTCTAAAAGTACTTTTTCCCATATTAAATTAAATGTCAAATTATACACCTTCCTTGCAACTTTTTTTAACGGAGAAATTTCATCAAAGAATGAGACTGTGTTTCATTCACTGAAGTGAATTATAATTTCAAGCATATGTTTATAACATTTTGAAGGTGATCTTGAGTAACATATAAATAATATCTTTTTACTAGAATATACCCCTTGGATTGTCCTTATTTGACTGATATTGTGGCATGTAAGGCTTCCCTGGTGGCTCAGTGGGTAAAGAGTCTGCCTGCAATGTGGGAGACCTGGGTTCAATCCCTGAGTCAGAAAGATCCCCTGGAGAAGGAAATGGCAACCCATTCCAGTTTTCTTGCCTGGACAGAGGAGCCTGGCAGACTACAGAAGAGTGGGACACATCTGAGCGCCTAAGCACAGGCACACAGTGGCTTGCAAAGAAAACCACGCACAGAGTAAGTCAACGACTCCAGGAAGCCAACAGCGTTAAAACAACATGTGGATTTCACACACATAAAAAGTAAAAAGCATACAGATGGGCTGGCTTTTTTGTTTGTTTGTTTTAAAGAATCTTTAATAATAATTTGAGATTAAAAATTTTTTCATCATATCTTTTATGATTCTCTAATTTAGCCAGTTGTAGTGATCCACACTCTTCCCACATGAGGGGCTCGGCATGCTCAAAGGCTTACACTTCGTGGGAACCTTATAATTGACTTGGGTTAGAATTAAGAAGAACTGCATTTCAAGAAGACAGGGAGGTAGGATTTCCCTCCCACCTCTGTCCCCTTGAGGAAATAGCGATGGCAGCCTTTCAGGTCTTCCCCACACCTCTGGTCCTCTCTATCAGTGAATGATGAAAGAATCTTTAGACAACTCGTGACCAAGCAGTTGGTCACCAAGCTTTACCAACTGGGCTCTCGTATTTGAAACTTTGGTTTTCAGTCCCATTCCTGCCAACTGCAGTGATATGGCCTTTGGACAAACAGACTTTCAAAAGTTAAAAGGCAGTAAGTCAATCCTCTGGAAATGTTGCAGAAACGCAGATTCAAAATCATAAATAAGGAAATGCATTGAGTATATTAAATAGACATAGAAAAATGGATTTCTGTCTTTTGTAGTAAGGTAATTGGGCACCACTGCTTGGCAGGAGCTGGTGCTATTGAGCCCGCCGTAGCTGCCACAGGTTGATAGGCAGGTGATCAGGCAGCTTCCACCGGGGTCTGCACAGGAGGCCTACCTAATATGCTGTCTGCCCTAAGGGCCTATGGGAACACAGTTGGATTATTATGTTAATGCATGAGCCTGCTGCCCTCTTCCTATCCCAGCTGGGTTCCCTGTTGTTAGGAACTGCTTTGCACTGACAGTGGAGTAATATGCTTCATGATTGAAAGGGCAAAGGGGCTTGGAAGGGAAAAATAAAATAAGAATAGGGCTGCACAGATATGTAAATGAGGGAAGGAAATCTGTAGGAAGACTTCACTCTTAAGTCAAGAGAGAAAGTTTATTACAAAGTTCTTTTTCTCATAACACAATGAGTGGTTTTGCTCATTTCTTAGTTAATTTCTGGGCTTGCTTTCCATCCTAACACTGGTATATATAGCACAGGGCAGTGTTTTCCAAAACAGGCACTTAGGTTGATTTTTTCAACTAAGACGCTCTTACACGTTGGTGCCCAGGTAGAGCGCTGACGATAGTGCATTTTTTCCACACGTTCATTATTCTTTAATTCTTGTCCCATAGTTATTCCACTATATTCTTTAGAAAAAAAATTTTTTAGGTTGCTGAAGAATTTATTGTTTGTATTGACACCACTTTTATTTCTCTTTATGTTTGATGCGGCTTTAGAAAACTGCCTAAACCTATCTTTTGGGTGTAGGTAGGAGTGGGTGTGAGGAAATGTTTGAATGAAGTGGAAGGATATTCGAGAGGCGGTTATGAGTTTGACATTAGTAACGGTTCAAATTGCTGTAGCATTTTATTTTCAGTTGAGGCTTTTAATGTTGACATTGTAATACAGTTGAAAAGAGTATGAATTTTGGTGTCTACAGACCTGTACAAATCCTGGCTTTATTAATGACTAGCTCTCTAGTTTTAGATAAATTACTTTACCTCTCATCTACTTTACCTGTAAAATGGGCATAATATGAATTTTAAAAGAAAGGATAATGAATGTAAATCATTTAGTCTGCCCTAGAGTGAGTACTCATAAATGTGTGCCATAATGATACTTAATTGCCATTATAGCAGTATTAATTTTCAGTTATTAGATGATTATTTTAATATGTGTGGCTCTATTGATCAAATAGATTTCAATCAACTGAAGATTTTTTATCTTTTTCCTAGATAATCTACTTTTTTATCATTAAGCGTCACTAAGTGGAAGTAACTGTAGGTTAAACCAAAATTCAAGACAGAAAAGACAGAAAATTGTTCAAATAGACATTATTTAACTGAAAGGGTTAATCTGAATATATGTGTGTATGCTGTATGCTTAGTCCCTCAGTCATGTCCGACTCTTTGCGACCCCATGAACTGCAGCCCTCCATGCTAGAATCCTAGAATATATTCTTAAATTATTAAATTTAAATTAGTTAATTAGCTTAAATTAGTTTTGTAATATGACATCCTTCAAATGCTAAAAGAATATTGAATGGAAAAGAAAATCTAGTTGGGCCAGCGTTCTAGACAGTTCTGGAGGTACTTTTAGCGTTTGTCTAAATGTAGTGTGTGTGCGCTAAGTCTCTTTACTTGTGTCCGACTCTTTGCAACCCTATGGACTGTAACCTGCCAGGCTCCTCTGTCCATGGATTCTCCAGGCACGAATACTGGAATGGGTTGCCACGCTGTTCTCCAGGGGATCTTCTCGGCCTAGGGATCAAACCCATGTCTCCTGTAGCTCCTGTGTTGCAGGTAGATTTTTTACGACTTGGCCAATGGGGAAGCCCTAAATTTGGGGAAGTTTCCAAATATTCCTGTATGTGTGATAACTTTCTAATACATTTATTTAAGCGAATTTTAAATGGCAGTATATTTTAAATATATCTCTTGTGTTTACTACTTAGCACCGTACCTGGTGCATGAGATGATTGTGTAAAGATGATGTGTACACAGTGCCTGACACACAAGGAAGAATCAGGAGATGATGGTCACTGATATTATTGCCATCTCATCCCAGCAGACCAGCCTGTGTTGGTAACTTTGCAGATTAAAAAGCAGGAACTTCAGGGAGATTCTCAAGCTCAGCAAATGCAGAAAGTCTGGGTCTAGTATAGGCTCCCTAAGGCTAGTAAGATGGTTACCATATATCTGGCAAGAAAGGATCTACATGATTCTTTA
Organism: Oryx dammah; assembly: GCF_014754425.2. Classification (NCBI taxonomy): domain Eukaryota; kingdom Metazoa; phylum Chordata; class Mammalia; order Artiodactyla; family Bovidae; genus Oryx; species Oryx dammah. The sequence continues at coordinate 11,798,218 of NW_024070196.1, forward strand.
TAATTCTTTCAAATCTTTTTACTATTCCATTGAAAGCTTCGTTAAAGTTTAAGATAGGTACCTTGTGTTGTATTCGCAAAAAGACTATGTTCTAAAAAGGTAATTGTGCATTTACATATACAGAATAAAAGGGGGAAGGACCAGGTTTAAGCAATCCTTCTTTGTGGTTATAGCAAGATTTTGTACATGTCTCCACATTGCTATGGCAACCCGCTCCAGTACTCTTGCCTGGAAAATCCCATGGGTGGAGGAGCCTGGTAGGCTGCAGTCCATGGGGTCACGAAGACTCAGACACGACTGAGCAACTTCACTTTTACTTTTCACTTTCATGCATTGGAGAAGGAAATGGCAACCCACTCCAGTGTTCTTGCCTGGAGAATCCCAGCGACGGGGGAGCCTGGTGGGCTGCCATCTATGGGGTCACACAGAGTTGGACGTGACTGAAGTGACTTAGCAGCAGCAGCAGCCACATTGCTCAGTTATAAGTTTGGGGTGTGTGTGGAAATAGTAAGACCATGAAATAAGAAGAAAGTGAAAGAAAGTGAAAGTGAAGTCACTCAGTCATGTCCGACTCTGTGCCCCCGTGGACTGTAGCCCACCAGGCTCCTCCATCCATGGGATTCTCCAGGCAAGAATACTGGAGTGGGGTGCCATTTCCTTCTCCAGGGGATCTTCCTGACCCAGGGATCGAACCCGGTCTCCTGCATTGCAGGCAGACACTTTACCCTCTGAGCCACCAGGGAAGCCCTAGAAATAAGTAGAGAAATAGTCAAAGAACTATGCCTTTCTTTACATCCTTGTTTTCCACCAGCCCACAGTGCCTGCTGTGTACTCTACCTGTTGTCAGAACACAGTTATACATCTGCCCCCCCACACAGCCATTATGCACGGAAAGAAGCCCATCCCAGGGTAAATAATAAACTGCTTTAAAGGAAGTCTAATTTGAAGAGAATCTAAGCAGTCTATTTAATTTAAACAAACATTTGTCCAATGTCTGGTTTTCTTCAAAGTAGCTTTGGATTTGATATATCCTAGGTGGCGCTAGTGGTAAAGAACCTGTCTGCCAGTGCAGGAGGCATAAGAGATGCAGGTTCAGTCCCTGGGTTGGGAAGATCCCCTGGAGGAGGGCATGGCAACCCACTCCAGTATTCTTGCCTGGAGGATCCCATGGACAGAGGAGCCTGGCGGACTACAATCCATAGGATCTCAAGGAGTCGGTCACGACTGAAGCGACTTAGCATACACACTGTAGATTGAATACTCCATTGTATATTGAAATACATACTCTATTGTAGATGGAAATATTCTTGAGGACAAGGGTCACATCTTATATTAAACAAAACAAAACAGAAGCCCAGTTCCTTATACACAGAAGGAGTGCATCAAATGCTTACTGACTGGATAACTGGGTTGGTTTCAATGATGATACTCAGGTTTTAGGTTCACGGATCTTAGCGTTCCTTCTTTTCTCTTTCCTTTCCTCAGTACTGCTCTCAAGAAAGCTTTGTCCACATACCCTTTGGGAGTTTTTTGAAGCTGCTGACAGGGTTCCATTTTCAACCTCTCTGACGCCAGTGGTAACTTCCAGGGACCATCTTCCTCCCGCTACCCACCATTTGTACCTTGTTACACCTTCCCCACATTGTTATTTTATCAGGCGTGTGAGAAAAGCCAGAGTTGGAGAAATGATGACTGGATTGAGATGCACTTCATAGAAGGATGCAAAGATTTTGCCAGAGGGGTTGGCTTCTGCTCTCCTGGGAGCCATTAGCTTCTCTAATGACCCTGCTGTCCCTTGGGCTGTGTTCCCCATTCAGCCTTTGCCTTTCGGAAGACTCTGTGAGCACCCTAAATGGTTGTTTCATTCCCAACCCCAATCCTAGTTAGAACCGTAAGGGACCACTCTACTATAGAGGTTCATTTCTACCTTTTCTCCCAACCCCGTTCCAGGACTTGTTTCAGGTTTTAACCCAGAAAGCGGTTTAAAAAAAAAAAAATTGTTGAATATTTTCTGAGGTCTGACAAATCTCTAAATACTAACAAAGAATTCTGTGTAATAAGTTATGGTTCAAAACACAGTGAGTTATGTTGTAATAACACTGCATTTTTAAAAAGACTTGCTTGTGTCACACCACAATATACATCCTTCCTTTTTTTTCCCCCACCTTAAGATGTTTGTCTCTTACTTTTTCAAATTTACCAGAAATTTTGCCTCTATTTCTGGATTTCTAATTTGGCAAGTCATAGGTTAATAGTTCTTACCACTTAATAATATAATATTGATGGTATAGTTAATACTGATATTTATTGAGCAACCCACCCCAGTACTCTTGCCTGGAAAATCCCATGGGTGGAAGAGCCTGGTGGGCTGCAGTACATGGGGTCGCGAGGAGTCGGACACGACTGAAGTGACTTAGCAGCATTGAGCATTTACTGTGCTAATACTTTATATGAATTGCCTCATTTAATTCTCACATACTACTTACAAATAGATATTAATATTACACCTTCTTTTGAGTTGAGGAAGCAGGCTCGATGGTTATGTTGATCTTGGAGGTCCCTTTCGTGATGGTGCTGGATTCAGACCGAGTTCAGCTAAGTCTAGCGCCCTCTAGTGTGTGCCTGTCTATCATGGCCGGTTTTGTACGGAAGACCTAGCTCTCTTTTCCTACCTGTCTCTCTCCAGTCTTCGGGTTCAGTCTGTATCTATTTTTGCGCAGGAGGTTGTGTCCCATCACGCATAATCATATCAATTAGGTCTAGGAAGATGGATCATGGATAAATAAAAGGAAAACCATGCTAGTAAGTTGTTGTTGTTGTTTTAAACTCTACTTTTCAGGATTGACTATGTAGGCAACTTAGTAATGTGGTGTGTGTTCCTGCTAAGTCATTTCAGTCGTGTCTGACTCTTTGTGACCCAACGGACCATAGACTGCCAGGCTTCTCTGTCCATTGGGTTCTCCAGACGGGAATACTAGAGTGGGTTGCCATGCCCTCCTCCAGCGGATCTCCCTGACCCAGGGATCGAACCCACGTTTCTTATGTCTCCTAAATTGGCAGGTATTTGTTGTTGTTTTTTTTTTACCACTAGTACCACTTGGGAAGCCCTTAGGTAACTTGGTATTATCTCATAATAATGATCTCAAAGGATAAAATAAGAGCGAGCCTAACTAGTCCCTCTTTTGCTAGTAAAGCTTGGCAGCAAAGGTTGTGTGGGTAGTGAATAGTTAACAGGAAGCTGACTGTTCAAGGGAGTGTTCTTAAAGATAAACCTCACCTTGGAAGTAACAATCTACTAAGTGCACTGACAGACCTTGAAGAGAAAAGTTACTAAGAAGAAACTGGGCATAGGTGAGTAAGTCAGATTTTGTCTTCATGGTAAAGCCTGTCCTGACAGCTGGAAAGTGATTGAGAAGGCAGTGAAGTAAGCTTGGCTTTCAGCAAGATTTGGGGTTTCGTAGGAAGCCTCCTGAGAGTCCTAAGAATGAAACTTCTGAAATCATTTATTCAGGCTCTCGGCCAGATAGGAAGTTATCTGTTGAAATTCCAGTGGTTTGAGAGAATTCTAGTTAAAGTGGACAATTGAAAATAGGTGCTGTGTCCTAAGGCTTTCTTTGAGCCTAAGACTGCATCTCACATTGATACAGTGGGTTTAGGAGTTCCAGTGTCACCACTAATCCACTGCCCTTGTTTTCCCTCAATCACTTCACTTCTCTGAGCCTTATTTTTCACAATCTGTAAAATGGAATAATACCTCATAGGGTTATTTGGGGAATTATGAGAAATATCACTTGTTTGGCATATAGAAGATGCTCAAAAAATGTCAGTTTCCCCCACACCTTGCCAACTTATGAAATGCTCTTTTGAAGGAAAAGTAAAGTAATAGAAGTCGTCATTTCATTATAAATTGCTGGGTCAGGAAACAGGTTTTATCTCCTGATCTTGTAGAATGTTATGCATCAACTCTCCTTTAAGCCCCTGTGAGCTTCCAGTATAGGGGAAAAAATAAAGCTAAGTTTGGTTAAAAACTCTTCGAAGGTAGTTTTTAAACTGTGGTGAAGCTCAGTTGAAGGTGGCCAAGTGGGGCCATTTCCAGGGGTCTTGGAGTTGAGGCAATTTGTTTTTGTACTTGTATCAGTGCCTTTACTCTTTTTAATCTCATTTCTAGTCCCTTAGGATCCATAATAAAGTCTTCAGTACTATACATTTTTATTAAACATCTTTTTTGGACTCAAATTTGCATTTCAGATAATATAACAAAATGTATGTGTTTCAAGTATTCACTGCATAATTGTGATTAGAACATGTAATCCCTCAAAAGATGTTAATTGCAATTTAAATTCACACTGAATTTAATTAAGTGAGTTGGGGATTAGAAAGTAGATGTAAGGAGTAGTTAAGGGAATACATTTTGCAAAAGCATCCATATTTTTTTCTGAAAAATATAAACCTCTTTCAAGCTGAAGATTAGAAAGCTGAAGGAAATATGGAAGAGAGGGGAGGAAGCAGGTTAAGGAACATGCTAGAAAAATCTTAAAACTGTGTTCACAATTTAGATCTTGTATTGAAACTAATTGTGGTTAAAGAAGGAGAGCTGGTTTGAGTAATCTCATTTATATTCCTAAAGAGTCTTTCAGTGCTTGTTAACTCACTTGGTGTCTGATAAAGACTTCAGTTAAACTGAGATCTTTAAGAACTCCAGAGAAAGGGAAGGAAGTATTGAATAGATAGAGGCCTTTCAACCTAATCATTAATTGATGCTTCAATATTCCTTACAGTATTCCGGTCAACGGGGTGTTTTATGAGTAATTAGGTGTAATAGACACTTTGTGCACAGACAGTTCATATTTAAGCAGTACTTTTCTACAATAACTTCATTGTATTAATAGATATAACAAGTAGCACTGAAAGAAAAACAAATGCATTATTTTTCCCCCTAATTTCTATAGGATATTAAAATTTGAGATTTAAGGTTTTAAAAATAAGTGTTGAGCAGTCATCTCTCTAAGTGATTGGGAGAATGAAGTATTAAAATTAATTATTTGATATTGAATCTAAAAAACAGGTTTTAAAAGAAATAACTTTGTGGCTCATTTTATTTTATTTTTAAGTTAATTTATTTCAGTAGGAGGCTAATTACTTTACAATATTGTGGTGTTTTCTGCCATATCAACATGAATCAGCCATGTGTATACATGTGTTCCCCAATCCTGAAACCCCCCTCCCACCCCACCCCTCTGGGTTATCCCAGAGCACTGGCTTTGAGTTCCCTGCTTCATGAATTGAACTTGCACTGGTCATCTACTTCACATATGGTAATATACATGTTTCAATGCTGTTCTCTCAGATCATCCCACCCTTGCCGTCTCCCACATAGTCCAAAAGTCTGTTCTTTACATCTGTGTCTCTTTTGCTGTCCTGCATATAGGGTTGTCATCACCGTCTTTCTAAATTTTATATATATGCATTAATAAACTGTATTGGTATTTTTCCTTTTGACTGACTTTACTGTGTATAGTAGGCTCCAGTTTCATCCACTTCATTAGAACTGACCCAAATGTGTTCTTTTTTATAGCCGAGTAATATTCCATTGTGTATATGTACCATAACTTACTTATCCATTCATCTGCTGATGGACATCTGGGTTGCTTCCATGTCCTGGCTATTGTAAACAGTGCTGTGATGAACGTTGGGGTACGTGTGTCTCTTTCATTTCTGGTTTCCTCAGTCTGTATGCCCAGCACTGGGATTGCTGGGTCATATGGCAGTTCTATTTCCAGTTTTTTAAGGCATCTCCACACTGTTCTCCAGAGTGGCTGTACCAGTTTGCATTCTCATCAACAGTGTAAGAGGGTTCCCTTTTCTCCACACCCTCTCCAGTGTTTATTATTTGTAGAATGATGGCAGCCATTCTGAACTGTGTGAGATAGTACCTTATTGTGGTTTTGATTTGCATTTCTCTGATAATGAGTGATGTTTAGCATCTTTTCATGTGTTTGTTAGTCATCTGTATGTCTTCTTTGGAGAAATGTCTGTTTAGTTCTTTAGTCCACTTTTTGATTAGGTTGTTTATTTTTTCTGGTATTGAGCTACCTAAGCTGCTTGTATATTTTTGAGATTAATTCTTTGTCCGTTGCTTGATTTGCTATTATTTTCTTCCATTCTGAAGGTTACCTTTTCATCTTGTTCATAATTTCCTTCATTGTGCAAAAGCTTTTAAGTTTAATTAGCTCCCATCTGTTTATTTTTGTTTTTACTTCCATTACTCTGTGAGATGGGTCATAGAGGATCTTGCTGTGATTTATGTCAGAAAGTGTTTTTCATTTTCTTCTCTGATTGCTGTGGCTAGGACTTCCAAAACTATGTTGAATAGTAGTGGTGAGAGTAGGCACCCTTGTCTTGTTCCTGACTTTAGAGGAAATGCTTTCAGTTGTTTTGCTATTGAGGATAATGTTTGCTGTGGGTTTGTCATATATGGCTTTATTATGTTGAGGTAGTTCCTTTTATGCCTGCTTTCTGGAGAGTTTTTATCATAAATGAATGTTGAATTTTGTCAAAGGCTTTCTCTGCATCTATTGAGATAATCATATGGTTTTTATCTTTCAATTTGTTAATATGGTAAATCACATTGATTGATTTGCAAATATTGAAGAATCCTTTCATCCCTAGGATAAAGCCTACTTGGTCATGATGTATGACCTTTTTAATATGTTGTTGGATTCTGTTTGCTGGAATATTGTTGAGGATTTTTACATCTATGTTCATCCGTAATATTGGCCGGTAGTTTTTTGTGTGGTATCTTTTTCTGGTTTTGGTATTCGGATGATGGTGGCCTCATAGAACGAGTTTGGGAGTTTACCTTCCTCTGTAATTTTCTAGAAGAGTTTGAGTAGGATAGGTGTTAGCTTTTCTTTAAATGTTTGGTAGAATTCACCTGGGAAGCCTTCTGGTTCTAGGCTTTTGTTTGTTGAAAGATTTTTTATTACAGTTTCAATTTCCACACTTGTGATGGGTCTGTTAAGATTTTATATTTCTTCCTGGTTCCATTTTGGAAGGTTATATTTTTCTAAGAATTTGTCCATTTCTTCCAAGTTGTCCATTTTATTGGCATATAATTGCTCGTAGTACTCTCTTATGATCTTTTGTATTTCTGTGTTGTTTGTTGTGGTTTCTCCATTTTCATTTCTAATTTTATTGATTTGATTCTTCTCCCTTTTTTTTTCTTGAGGAGTCTGGCTAACGGTTTGTCTATTTTATTTATCTTCTCAAAGAACCAGCTTCTAGTTTTGTTGATTTTTTGCTATAGTCTCCTTTGTTTCTTTTTCATTTATTTTTACTCTGATTTTTATGATTCTTTTTTTTCTTCTACTAATTTTGGGGTTCTTCTTTTCTTCTTTTTCTCATTGCTTTAGATGTAAAGTTAGGTTGTTTATTTGATGTTTCTCTTGTTTCTTGAGGTAGGCTTATATTGCTATTAACCTTCCTCTTAGCACTGCTTTTACTGAATCCCATAGGTTTTGGGTTGTTGTGTTTTCATTTTCATTTGTTTCTATGAATATTTTCATTTCCTTTTTTATTTCTCCCATGATCTGTTGGTTATTCAGAAGGGTGTTGTTTAGACCCCATATGTTTGTATTTTTAATAGTTTTTTTCCCCCTGTAGTTGACGTATAATCTTACTGCATTGTGATCAGAAAAAGATGCTTTAAATGATTTCAATTTTTAAAAATTTACCAAGGCTAGCTTTGTAGCCCAGGATGTGATCTATACTGGAGAATGTTCCGTGTGCACTTGAGAAAGAGGTGAAATCCATTGTTTTGGGGTGAAATGCCCTATAGATGTCAATTAGGTCAAACTGGTCTGTTGTATCTTTTAAAGTTTCTGTTTCTTTGCTAATTTTTTGTTTGGTTGATCAATCTATAGGTGTGGGTGGGGTATTAAAGTCCCTGACTCTTATTGTATTACTGTTAATTTCCCCTTTCATGCTTGTTAGCATTTGCCTTACATATTGCAGTGCTCTTATGTTGTGTGCATATATACTTATAATTGATATAGTTTCTTCTTGGATTGATCTTTTGATCATTATGTAGTGCCCTTCTTTGTCTGTTTTCAGCATCTTTATTTCAAAGTCTGTTTTATCTGATATGAGTATTGCTAATCCTGCTTTCTTTTGGTCTCCATCTGCATGAAATATCTTTTTGCAGCCCTTCACTTTCAGTCTGTGTGTGTCCCTAGGTTTGAGGAGGGTCTCTTGTAGACAGTATGTATAGGGGTCTTGTTTTTGTATCCATTCAGCCAGTCTTGTCTTTTGGTTGGAGCATTTAACCCATTTACATTTAAGGTAATTATTGATAAGTATGATCCCATTATCATTTACTTTGTTGTTTTGGGTTCATTTTTATAAACCTTTTCTGTGTTTCCTGTCTAGAGAAGATCCTGTAGCATTTGTTGAAGAGCTGGTTTGGTGGTGTGGAATTCTCTCAGCTTTTGCTTATGTGTAAAGCTTTTGATTTCTCTTTCATATCTGAATGAGATCCTTACTGGGTAGAGTAATCTTGGTTGTAGGTTATTTTCTTTCATCACTTTAAGTATGTTGTGCCATTCCCTTCTGGCCTGAAGAGTTTCTTTTGAAAGATCAGCTGTTATCCTTATGGAGATCCCCTTGTGTGTTATTTTTTGCTTTCCCCTTGCCACTTTTAATATTTGCTCTTTGTGTTTGATCTTTGTTAGTGTGATTAATATGTGTCTTGGGGTGTTTCACCCTGGGTTTATCCTCTTTGGGACTCTTGGTTTTTTGGAACTCTTGGCTATTTACTTCCCCATTTTAGGGAAGTTTTTGGCTGTTATCTCCTCAAGTATTTTCTCATGCCCTTTCTTTGCATCTTCTTCTTCTGGGACACCTATGATTTGAATGTTGGGGCATTTAACATTGTCTCAGAGGTCTCTGAAGTTGTCCTCATTTCTTTTAATTCTTTTTTCTTTTTTCCTCTCTGCTTCATTTTTTTCAACTATTCTATCTTCCATCTCACTTGTCCTCTCTTATACCTCAGTTATTCTACTGATGATTCCCTCCAGAATGCTTTTAATCTCAGTTATTGCATTGTTCATTATTGATTGACTCTATTTCTTCTAGGTCCTTGTTGAACATTTCTTGCATCTTCTCAATCCTTGTCTCTAGTCTATTTATCTGTAACCCCGTTTTGTTTTTAAGATTTTTGACCATCTTTAGTATCATTATTCTGAATTCTTTTCCAGGTAGACTCCCTATCCTCCCCTCTTTTGTTTGGTTTGGTGGATTTTCATCGTGTTCTTTCACCTGCTGAATATTTATCTGCCTTTCCATTTTGTTTAGATTGCTGTGTTTGGAGTGTCCTTTCTGCAGGCTGGAAGTTTGTGCTTCCTCTTAATTGTGGAGTCTGCTCCCTAGGGGTGGGGTTAGACTAGTGGCTTGTGGAGGTTTCCTGGTTGGAGGAACTTGTGTCTGTGTTCTAATGGGTGGAGCTGGATCTCTTCTCTCTAGAGTGCAATGAAGTGTCCAGGAGTAAGTTTTGGGATATCTATGAGTTTGGCATGGCTTTGGGCAACCCGTCTTTTAATGTTCAGGGTTGTGTTCCTGTTTTGCTGGAGAATTAGGATGGTGTGTCTTGCATTGGAACTTGTTGACTCTTGGGTGGAGCTTGGTTTCAGTGTAGGTATGGAGATTTTTGGGTGAGATCTTTTCTGTTAATGTTCCCTGGAATCAGCAGTTCTCTGATGTTCTCAAGTTTTGGAGTTAAGCCTCCTGCCTCTGGCTTTCAGTCTTACTCGTACAGTAGCCTTAAGACTTCTCCATTCATACAGCACAGAAGATAAAACCCGTAGGTTAATGGTGAAACAATTTTCCACAGCCTGGAACACCCAGTGAGATTCATAGAGTTATATGGGGAAGAGATGAGGGAGGAGGGAGATAGAGGTGACCAGGAGGAGAAAAGGGGGAGTCAAAAGGGGAGAGAGCAGTCTAGCTGGCAATCAAATCCCTAAATGCTCTCCACAGCCTGGAACACCCAGAGAGATTCTCAGAGTTATGTAGAGAAGAGAAAAGGGAGGAAGGAGATAGAGGTGACCTGGAGGAAAAAAGAGAGAGTCAGGAGGGGAGAGACCAATCAAGCCAATAATCAAATCCCTAAGTGAAAAAGGATACTGAAGGTTAGATTCTTAAAGGTGCAAAATTGATAACAAATATCAAAGAGCAAATTTTTAAAACCTAGAATAGAGGATAAACTCTGAAAAATACAATATAAAAAATCAGTCACAAAAATTAAAAAATATATATATAGAATTTGTTTTTAAAAGAAATAGGGTTATTTTTTGGAAAGGTAATAGTAGGCTGTCAAAATGAATGTTAAAGGAGTAATAAAAAACTAATTTTTTTAAAAAAATTAAAAAGTGATAATAGTTTAAATATATCTAGGAATTTCTCTGGAGCTATTGTGAGCAGTGTGGCGTCAGTTCAGTGTCAGATAGTCCCTTGTTCTGGCTTGTACAAGGTTTATACTGAAGTGAAGTCACTCAGTTGTGTCCGACTCTTTGCGACCCCGTGGACTGTAGCCTAACAGGCTCCTCTGTCCATGGGATTCCCTAGGCAAGAGTACTGGAGTGGGTTGCCATTTCCTTCTCCAGGGGATCTTCCCAACCCAGGAATCGAACCCAGGTCTTCCACGTTGGAGGCAGACGCTTTAACCTCTGAGCCACCAGGGAAGGTTTATAGGTGCCCTTCAAATGCATAGTCTCAGTATTATTTCCGCCCTGGAACAAGGTGGTGAAGGTGGCCACTTGTTTAGGCTCACTTGTTCAGTCGTGTTGTGGGGAGGGAGGCCCACGGCAAGCAAATACTGCTGGCACGTGTGGGGAGTGCTCGCAGTGGATGGCCCACACTGCGTTTGCCGCACGTCACGGCAGCATGCACTTCCCGGGCCCACACTGCTCAGGCTCCAGGGTGCTCTGCAAGGGCACTGTCCCACGTGGGCCCTGCATTTTGTGCACTTCCCAGGTCTAAACTGCTCCGGTTCTTGGGTGCTCCGCAGGGGCACAGACCTAGATTGGCTGTGCATTTTGTGCCCGTCTCAGGTCCAAGCAGCTCGGGTGACCGAGTGCTTGGTGAGTGCACTGTCCCAGCTGGGCCGTGCGTCTTATTCACCTACCCGGTCCCAGCCAATCGGCTTCCCAGGCGCACGCTGAGAGCACAGTCCCAGGTGCGCTGCGACCCTCCTGCCAGATGTCAACCATCCAGGACCCCAGGAAGATGTGGTTAGCAACTGGTTGCCTGCTCGCAGTTTGGTGGAAGATGTAGTCTCTGGCGCCTTGATCGTTTGAGAATGCCAGGGGTCACCGTGCGGTGTTACAGCCTTTAGCGGGAAAGGTCTTTTTTTCCCTCTTTGGCGATCCCGTGGTTTGGGTTGCTGTCTCACATTAGCTCCCTCAGATTATCCTCAGGGCCCTCAGGCCCGGTGCCTACCCTCAGGACCAACGTGCAGCCCAGGCCTCCCTGCCCAGCCCGCACTCACTGGCGGCAGACACGAGCGTCTATGCTACTTCTCTGTCTCTGCTTGTAGGTGTGGTTAGGTGCGGATTCTGTGGGCTTTTTTTTTCCTCCCAGTTATGTTGCCCTCTAAGATTCCAAAACTCCCCACAGACATGCCTGTGGGAGGGTTTCCTACTGGGTGGAGACTTCTCCTTCATGCCTCCCCCCCAGGATGGGTCTCCGTCCCTAAACCTTCCATCTCTGTTGCTGTCTTTTTGTATTTTGTCCTGCCTCCTTTGGAAGAGACTGGGCTGCCTTTCTGGGTGCCTGTTGTCCTCTCCCAGCACTCAGAAGTTGTTTTGTGGGAGTCACTCAACATTCAAATGGTCTTTCGATGAATTTGTGGGGGACAAAGCGGTCTCCCTGTCCTATTCCGGTGCCATCTTGGGACCACCCCCTCATTTTGTTCTTAAATTTCCCCAGGGAAATGTTTTAAGTCAAGAATTCAGTGTAAGATGATCTAAACACAGGTTGGCCTTCCCAGGTGGTGCTGGTGATAAAGAATGCAGGAGACCTAAGAGGCCACAGGTTCGATCCCTGGTCAGGAAGATCCCCTGGAGGAGGGCTTGTTAATCCACTCCAGTGTGCTTGCCTGGACAGAGGAGCCTGGTGGGCTGCAGTCCATAGTGTCTCAAAGCGTCGGACATGACTGAAGTGATTTAGAATTCTTGCAAACACAGCTTTAAATGTAAAGGTATTATTCCTATATTTAAGACATTTTACTATTTTCACATGTGTTTAGAAGAGGAAACGTCTCAAAGATTTTTAAATTGTCTCTTAGCCGAAATATTTCATGTGAAAATTCAAGTGGGAAGCTCTGTCTCTGTTTTGTTAGAAGTTTATGTGTGTGTGTGTTTGTAATCAGTCACTTTGCTGTGTCTGACACTTTGCAACCGCACGGACTGCAGCCCGCCAGGCTCCTCTGTCCATGGAATTTTCCAGGCAAGAATATTGGAGCAGATTGCCATTTCCTACTCCAGGGAGTCTTCCCCACTCAGGATGAAACCCACCTCTCTGGCATCTGCTGAATTGTCAGGTGGACTCTTTATCACTAAAAAAGAATTGTGCATCTGACTTTATATCTTTGACTTTAAACAGAATTCTTTGACTTTATCTGTGCTAATGCAAAGGCATGTTTAAGGGAATAAACTTTTCAAAATGAGTAAATAATACACCCTCTCTTAAAGTAAATAAAAACTCTGTTTTACCTGAGGTACTATTTGCGACTTGAAGTATTTAGACTCTTACCCATTTTGCTTGCAACCTAAAATTATTCCAGATAAATGTCTTTGTTTATTTGCAATTTAATTTCTCCAGAATGGCTACTCTGATAATGACTGTCATGAGTTCTTTTTCTAATAACATGAAATACTGTTATTCTCAATGAAATGACTTTTTTCTTTTGGGTTAGATTCTCATTATTGGGGCTTCCCTGGTGGCTCAGATGGTAAAGAATCTGCCAGCAATACAGGAGACCCAGGTTGATCCCTGAGTCAGGAAGATCCCCTGGAGAAAGGAATGGCTACCACTCCAATGTGCTTGCTTAGAGAATTCCATCGACAGAGGTCTCATTATCACATAAACATAATTTTTGACCAATGACATTTCAAAGGAAAGTCTTATACCATTCATTCACTGTCTTATTGAACATTGTATTGTGTCATCTTGAAGTCACATACAATATTCCAAAACGACTGTATGTATAAAATTTTATATTCTTATTCTGTTTAAAAATTTTTTTAGTAACTTCCTTTTTTCTTATCACAAAAGCAACCTGTATTCCTAGTGGATAATCTAGAAAATATGGGTAAACAAAACAAGGAAATATCATAATCCCACTGGTTTGATAATCATAGGGAAATTTTATGTATATCTTCAGGCCTTTTTATCTGTATATATGTTTAATAAGAACTTCCCCTGTGGCTCAATGGTAAAGAATCCGCCTGCAAACGGAGATGCAGGTTCAACCTCTGGGCCAGCCAGATCCTTGGAGAAGGAAAGGGCACCCACCCCAGTATTTTTGCCTGGGAAATCCCATGGACAGAGGAGCCTGGCAGGCTACAGTCCATGGGACTGCAAAAGAGCTGGGCACGAATTCACGACTGAAAACAAGGTTTAATAAAATAAGATTATATAATATACACTGTTTTATAATCCTAATTGGTCCACTTAATACATTGTGAACGTGTCTCCATAGGGTTCTACCACAGTCTTTGTAAAGACAGCCGACCACTCTAATGTATGGGTGTTGAGTGATTTATTTCAGCCCTAGGTAACTTTTGCTATTAAAAAACAGGTTAAAATGAAGATCCTTTTAGTAATTTTTTCTTGGATCTGTAGTATTTTCTTAGATCAGTCTTTAAAAGTGGAATTCTCTGATTAAGGGGTATGTATGGATGTTTTTTAAAATTTTGCTACTTATTGCAACATTTCCAGCAAGGTTATAAAGGATGCAAAGGCATCTTTTCCCTGACCTGTGATCAGTCTTCAGCATTATTAATGTTTTGATTCATGGCTTACTTGATATTTTCTCCCCACCCAACTTTTGTTTACTCTTCTCAGTGCAAGTTGGTCCATGTTGTAAAGATGAGGAGTCCATGTAACATTTTATAGAACTGTGTATTTAATATTTTTATTTCATCCTCGCTAGACCCCTCCTAATTTCTACTGCTCATATTTTAAGGTAAAATCTTGAGGGCAACATTTGAAAAGTTGCCCTGTTTCTTTTATTTCAACCAAAAGAAAGACACAGTGTAGTTGCCGAATGTGTTGTTTAACTAGGTCTCTAAACGTATTATGAATGGTGTCTGTAGAAGGATCTGGGGACAAGACCTTTAAGTTTTTTTTTTTTAAATCATGTCTTTAGATCTTGGAAAATCTGAACTTATATAAGAATGTTTGGGCTGCTGTTATTGCAGGGAATCCTTCTGAGAGTATCTTCTCAGGTAATTTTTTAGAGAAAGTCACTTACAGATATAAAACGTTTGACCAGAAGAAAGCCTCAGGTTGTCAGAGTTACTTACACACCATTGTTCAGCTGGGCGTCTTTATTAAATCATCTCTTGGCAGTCCATTAGTTGTGGTGTTACAGCTATTGCATGGCCCACTAAGCTAATATACCTTCAATCACTACCAGAAGGATAACCTTAATAAAAATTTGAAGTCGTTTAATGCTTCACTGCTTGCTGACTAGTGTTTTATGTTTTAGTGTGTCTACTTAATTTCCATTCTGTGTATTTTTGATATTCACATATATCTTATCTACATAATATATTACAGTCTAATAAAGATTAATGGCCTAAGTAAGGAAGAGCATTTGACAGCTCTTTTAATCGTGACTTGGCCACTGCCAGAAACTGTGTGATCTTGAACAAGTCACTTCCCACATTGTGCTTTTGTCCAAACATTATATGTAAAATTTAGGGAAACTGGGAAGATATCGGCTGATATTTCTTCCTGTAGTATTTTATTGTTTGTAGAAAATTAAATTACATTCTGCTGAATGTAGCACATGGAAAACTTTTTCAACTTAGTAATACTTTTATAGGAAATAAAAAGAAATTGGTCTATTCAACCTCCCATAAAATTTGAATAATTAAAATTAAAAAAAGATCCACATTATTCAATGGTAAATGATACAGAAGAAAGCTCACTTAAAGTCAACTAACTTTAAAAAGAAAATTAGCATTTAGTAATCATTACTGAAAAATATATTTAGTTTTTATTTTGAAAAAATGAAGCAGTAAATTATGGAAATAAGCTTATGTTTTAAAATTTATTGAACAGAGTTCAGGTTATAACTGCCTGCTAATTCCTAAGAGTCAAGGATTGTTTTGGAGGGCAGGGATCTATGTAATTTTCCCAGGGAAATTGTATGATGACATGATGTCACATCTTTTCTTCCTGTTTATTTTTCAACACAATCATAAAGATACAAATTTGCAAAGAGAAATTGAAGCCTCATTAATTTTCACAGTTGATCTCATTAAAAAATTTTTGATTATTCTCTTTTTAAATACCTATTTTGTCATTTACTTTTGTCTTACTTGTCACTGACTTTCTTTTGACTATACTGACTAATGAAATCTTGCATCTTCTATAAAAATTGCAGTTATATTTGGCAACCTATTTCTGTTTTATTTATGTTATATTGTCAGGTGTTTAAAATACTGTACAATTGATGAGAATAAATGAATCAAATTGGAGTACATAGATGGATATTACTGTGAAGTAGTTGAGTGTTAGTGTGAGAGAGGGAAATATTTTCTTGAGAATCATTTTAGAAATGGTCATTTCATTGGTGAACCTTCCCTTGCAATGACGTCTTTCCATGTACAGACATAAACCTTAATTCTTCAGGAACCTGGAGAATGAACACTTGTATGATGAAGGCTTCCTGGGTCTTACTATATATGAGACTTGATAAGGGAGTTTATATTTGTCATCTCATTTAATCCTCACAAAAATTTTATGAATTATTTCCATTCAATAAAGTGAAAAAACTGAGTTAGTTTTCATAGTCAAGTGCTCTGAACATTTAAGTACAAGTTTTTATACTTAATATATTAATATCTGTCTCTTTGATAAATAAATACCCAGTGGTAGGGTGGCTGGGCCATGTAGTTAGTATATGAGTAACTTTAAAAGAAACTGCTAAACTTATCTATATTAGCTCTATCATTTTGGATTCCAGTGATATATAAGAGTTGTACTTGGTCCATGTCGTGACCAGCCTTGAGCTATCAGTTTTTAAGTTTTAGCCTTTTTAGTAGGTGTGTACTGATATCTCATGATTTTACTTTTCATACCTCCAATAACTAATGATGTTGAGCATCTTTTCACATGCTCATTTGTCATCCATATCTTTTCTTTAGTGAAGTTTCTGTTCAAATCATTAGCTTACTTTTGTTGGATTGTCATCTTATTATTTGTAAGAATTTTTAAAATATACTCTCCCTACAAGTCCATTATCAGATATGTGTTTTGTAAATACATTCTTCAATATGTAGCTTGCTTTTGCATTTTTATTAATAGTGTCTTTGAAGGAAAAATTATTTTAACTGTGATGAAGTCTAATTTATCATTTTTTAATTTTAAAGTTGAGGCTTGTGTCATATCTGAGAAGTGTTGTCCTCCCCCAAAGTCACAGGGATTTTTTTCTGTTACCTTCCAGAAGTTTTTTTGCATAGAGATGTCAGTTACCGCTTACTGAAAATGCTTTCCTCACTGAAATACTGTAGCACCTTTGTCAAAAAATAATTTACCGTATCTATATCGATCTATTTCTGGAATTTCTATTTTGTTCCATTGATCTACATCCCTGTCGTTAAGCCAGTACCACACTATCTTAATTACTACCACTTTATATTGTGTCGAAACCAACTAGTATGAGTTTTCCAACTTTATTTTTTTCAAGAAGATTTCCAAATACATTTTAATCATCTTGTCATTTTCTTCTGAAAATCCTGCAAGGGTTTTGCTTGGAATTACATTAAATCTATAGATCAATCTGAGGAAAACTGACATCTTAATAACTGAGGATTTAACATGTACCTCTCTATTTAGGATTTTAAATATTTCTCAGATATTTTATGATTTTGATGTGCTGTTATAAATGGTATTTTTTATGAATTTCATTTTTAAGTTAGTCCTTGCCAATATATAGAAATTCATTGATTTTTATACCTTGTATTCTTCAACATTGCTAAATTCACTTATTATTTCTTAGAGTTTTGGTGGCTTTTTGATTGAGATTTTCTAGGATCATATAATTTGTTAATATATGGGTTTTTTTCTTCCTTTCCAACCTCTTCAGTTTTTATATCTTTTTCTGGCATTATTGCATGGTGAGGATTTTTTGGATCTGTGTTGGATAGAGGTGGTGGTAAAGAGAAGACATCCTTGCTGTGTTCCTGATTTTATGGGGAAAGCTTTCAGTCTCTCATTAAGTATGCTGTTGTCTGTTTGGATTTTCATAAAGATGCCCTTTATCAGTTGGAGGAAATGCTTATCAATTCTAATTTTCTCAGTTTTTATCATGAATGTATATGGACTTTTGTTAAGTACTTTTTCCCCATCTATTGATTTGATAATTTTTATTTGCCATGACTGATTTCAGATCTTAAGCTGACTTTGCATTCTTGGAATATTTCCACTTGATTGTGATATATTGTCCTTTTTGTATATTATTGGACCAATTAGCTAAAATTTTGTAAGTTTTGTGTCTGTGTGCATGAAAATATTGTTCTGCAGTTCTTTTATGATTTTTTAAAAGTAAATTTATTTATTTTTAATTGAAGGATAATCAGCCTGATGGGCTATAGTCTATGGGGTCACAAAAACTGAGCAACTAACACTTCTACTTTTATGATGTTTTGATTTGGTTTCATTATCAGGCTAATGTTCATTTTGTAAAATCATTTTCCCTCCTCTCTTATACTTTCTGAGTGAGTTTTTACAGAATTAATATTATTTCTTCTTTAAGTGTTTGGTATAATTCACCTGTGAAGCCAGTAGGTCTTAGAGATTTCTTTGTAGGAAAATTTTAAGCCACAGATTCAATGTTTTTAATATATGATGGGTTATTTAGGTTATGTATTTCTTCTTTAGAGAACTTTGATAATTTGGGTCTTCTAAGGAACTTATCCATTTCATCTAGTTTTCAAATTTGGGGGCATAATGTTGTTCACAGTATTCTTATTCTTTAAATATCTGAAGGATTTCAAGATGTCACTTCCTTCATCCCTATTATTGATCATTTCTATCTTCTCTTTCTCTGCTGGAGCAAAAATGGGCAATTATGACTTGCAGGCTAAATCAGGCTTGCAGCATGTTTTGTATAGTAAATGAGTTAATAATGGTTTGTACATTTTTTCAATGGTTAGAAAAAAAAAGAAAATTTCATGACACATGAAATTAAATGAGCATCAGTTTTACTATGCATAGATGAAGGTTTTTTTGAACGCAACCACACTCATTATCTTATACATTATCTATGGCTGCTTTTGTGCTGTAATAACAGGGTTAAGAATCTGTGACCATTTCGAATGGATGGCCAATAGGGACCTACTGTATAGCACGTGGAACTCTGCTCAGTGTTATGTGGCAGCCGGGATGGGAGGGAAGTATTGGGGAGAATGTGCCTGTGTGCTAAGTTGCTTCAGTCATGTCCTATTCTGTAAGACCCTATGGGCTGTAGTCAGCCAGGCTCCTCTGTGCATGGGATTCTCCAGGAAAGAATACTGGAGTGGGTTACCATGCCCTTCTCCAGGAGATCTTCCTGATCCAGGGATTGAACCCACATCTCTCATGTCCCCTGCACTGGCAGGCAGGTTCTTTACCACTAGCACCACCTGGGAAGAATGGATACATACATACATACATACATACATATATGGATGAATCCCTTTGCTGTTCAACTGAAACTATCAGGACATTGTTTGTTAATTGACTATTGTTTCATGGTTAAGTCTTGTCAAGCTCTTTGCAACCCCATGGATTGCAACATGCCAGGTTTCCCTGTCCTTCGTAATCAGCTATACCCCAATACAAAATGAAAAGTAAAAAAAAAAAAAAAAAGAAAATTTGTGACCATATCGGGTACAAAGCCTAAAATACTTATCGTGTTGCTGTGGTATAATAAAAAATACGTCTAATCTCTGTCCCGGGTAATCAGTGTGCATGTGTGCTAAGTTGATTCAGTTGTGTCTGACTCTTCAGGCACATACACCAATTACCTGGGACAGAGATTAGATATATTTTTTATTATACCACAGCAACACAATAAATATCTTAGCTAATTTCTGTTCCAGGTAATTGGTACAGAGCTTCGAAAACACTTGTATTGAGTGATTAGAGTGTCTTTGTTATGCTAGTTAGGTCACTCTGATGGGCCTCTAGATAAATTCAGGATAGAGGCTGGTCAGGAGAAAGATCAAATACATGATTAGAGTGTTGAACTTTTAGCCACTTGACTTCCTGGAAAGGAGGAGAGGGGGCTGGAGATTGAGTTCAATCCTGTGATCCGTGATTTAATCATTTATGCCTACATAAGTGAAGTCACTCAGTCGTGCCTGACTCTTCGCAACCATATGGACTGCAGCCCACCAGGCTCCTCTGTCCATGGGATTTTCTAGGCAAGAATACTGGAGTGGGTTGCCATTTCCTTCTCCAGAGGATCTTCCCAACCCAGGGATTGAACCCAGGTCTCCCGCATTGTAGGCAGACGCTTTAGCATCTGAGCCACCAGGGAAGTCTATATAATGCCTACACAATGAAACCCAAATTAAAAACTCTGAACACTGAAGCTCAGTGATGCTTCCTGGTTAGTGAAACATTGATGTATTGAGAGAGTGATGTGCTCTGACTCCATGGGGGCCCAGACTGGAAGCTCCCAGACCTCATTCCATATGTATCCTTAATATAAAACTATATTCATAAATATAGCACCTTTGTTGAGATCCATGAGTTATTCTATTGAATTATTGAACCGGAGAGGGCCAGGGGAACCACTGGCTTGGGGACTATGAAAGTTCAGCTGCCACCTTAAGTGAGGGCAGTCTTGTGGAAGACTGAGCCTTAAGCTTGTGGGGTCTGCAGTAACTTCACACGGTTATGTCAGAACTGTATTGTTGTATATTCAGCTGTGTTAGACCAGTTGGGACGAAATAGAAGAGTGACTCTTTACAGAAAAAGTATGGCAATCCTTCCATGTTCTAAAGTTTTTCTTGAATCCCCGCCCCTGCCCCTTCCAGAAAACCAGCTTTTGATTTCATTGATTTCTATAGTCTTTAGGGTATTGATTTCATTCATTTCTATTCACGTCTTTATATCATTTTCTTCCTATGCTGATTTTGTACAGCAAAGATTCAGCCATATATATATATATATATATATACACATATATATATATATATAAGATTCTTTTCCATTATAGGTTAGTACAAGATATTGAATTTAGTGGTCCTTGTTGTTTTTCTATTTTGTATATAGTAGTGTGTATCTGTTAATTTCAAACTTCCAATTTATCCCTTTCCCCCTTTCATCTTTGGTAACCAGAAATTTATTTTCTGTCTGTGAGTCTATTTCTATTTTGTAAATAAGTTCATTTGTATCATTTTCTTAGATTCCACATGTAAATAATGTCTTGTTATGTTTGTCTTTCTCTGATTTACTTCACTTAGCATGATAATCTCTAGGTCTATCCATGTTGCTCCAAATGGCATTATTTCTTTCTTTTTTATGGCTGAGTAAATAATAGACTCCATTGTGTGTGTGTGTGTGTGTGTGTATGTGTGTATCAGCTCAGTCGGTAAAGAATCTGTCCACAGTGCAGGAGACCCAGGCTCAATCCTTGGGTCAGGAAGATCCCCTGGAGAAGGAAATGGCAACCCACTCCAGTATTCTTGCCTGGAGAATCCCATGGACAGAGGAGCCTTGCAGGCTACAGTCCATAGCAATTACAAAGAGTCGGGCACAACTGAGCAACTAACACTAATACATCTTCTTTATCTAGTCATTGTGTGTGTGTGTGTGGTGTGTATATATGTATATATATATCACATCTTCATTGGAAGGAGTGATGCTGAAGCTAAAACTCCAATACTTTGGCCTGATGTGAAGAGCTGACTCATTTGGAAAGACCCTGATGCTGGGAAAGATTGAAGGTGGGAGGAGAAGGGGATGACAGAGAATAAGAAGGTTGGATGGCATCGCTGACTCAATGGACATGAGTTTGAGTAAACTCTGGGAGTTGGTGGACAGGAAGGCCTGGCCTGCTGCAGTCCATGGGGTCGCAAAGAGTCGGACACAACTGAGCAACTGAACTGAATTGAACTGATCACATCTTTATCTGTTCATTTGTAGATGGACACTTAGGTTGCTTCAGGTCTTGGCTGTTGTCAATAGAGCTGCAGTGAACATAAGTGTGCATGCATCTATTTGAATTATGGTTTACTCTGGATGTATGCCCAGGAGTGGGATTGCAGGATCATAGGGCAGATCTATTTTCATTTTTTTAAGAAACCTCCATTCTTCATAGTGGCTGCACCAGTGTACATTCCCACCAACAGTGGAGGGGCGTTGCTCTTTCTCCACTCCATCGCCAGCATTTCTTATTTGTAGACTTTTCGATGATGTCCATTCTGACTGGTGTGAGGTGATATCTCATTGTAGCTGTGATTTGCATTTCTCCAAGTAAAAATGAAAGTGTTAGTCATTCAGTTGTGTCTGACTCTTTGAGACACCCTGAGCTGTAGTCCACCAGGCTCCTCAGTTCATGAAATTTCTCCAGGCAAGAATACTGGAGTGGGTTGCATTCGCTTCTCCGGGGGATCTTCCCAACCCAGAGATTGAACCTGGGTCTCCTTCATTGCAGGTGGATTCTTGACTGTCTGAGCCACCAGCAAAGCCACATTTCTCTAATAATTAGTGATGCTGAGCATCATTTCATGTGTCTGTTTACCATCAACACAGCAGTTTTTCAGTCCTCTCAGGGGACCTAACATAGAAAGATGATCTCAGAAGTTAATTCAGAAGAGGAAAAAACTTGTTAGTGAAAAAAATGTGGTTTAAAATACAGATTTTAAAGCTAAAATTCTAAACGAGGTTATGAAGTCTGATCCTGAAGTCATGAAGAATATGATAGTAGGTTCTATTTGCTAGTGATGTCAGTGTAGCCCTTTTTGAGAAAAAGTGCTGTGATTAGATGATCTGAAGAAGTCCATTGCAGTTCTGTAAAATCTAAGGTAAGTTATTTCCCTGAAGGTGATAGGAAAGCTATTTTATTGCTAATGAAAAGCTGATGAGAGAGTTATTACTGCAGGATTGATCCATTGCCCTTTTCAGAAGCTCTGAGATTCTCAGACCTAATGGATGGAAAAGAGCAGAAATAACAGTTGGGTAGCTAGAGTTTAAAATTGGAAAGAAACATTCGATGGCTTGACATAGGTTGTCACTTATGTTTTGTGGATGCCCTTCTAAGCAAAGCGTTAGGGGAATTCTTGGCCAATTTCTCTGTTGGTGTGCTGAGAGCTTAGTTCATGTGTTTGGCATTAAATAGAACTTCCATTAATTGATCAGAAAAGTGCTTGTATATCACTAGGAAGTATTGAAAAAGCCCACTTTAAAGGAAATTTTAGTAGTTAATTTCTCTGCTGCCATAACTTTGATCCCATTGATCTTCTCATAGCCATTATGATGTCTGTCTTCTAGCCTGAAACTCTGAGCAGATACTCTATGGTATTTATTTTTGTATTCTCAGGGCTTAGCGTGATACACTGCTTAATAAATTTGTGTTGAATGAATGAATAATTAAAGGAAACTTTATTCCTTTTTGGCAGGACATGGGGAACCCAAAAGATTAAGCTCAATTAAACTTCAGGAATACTGAGAAAATTCACATTTAAAAAAAGATGTAATGTCAAATTGTGTTACATTTCAAGTATGTTTTGTTCAGCTTCACCTTAGATATTTACAAGTGTTTAATAAGCTATGAATAAATAAGTAATGCATATTTTCAATTTAATAGTTGATATTCTGAATTACAATCATACTTTGTTCCTCTGTGTATTCAGCATTAATATAACAAGTAAGACTATGTAGGTAGTTTCTTCTCGACATTATCCTCAATTTCATTCAATTTTTGGTCAGACATTCAATTTTTAGTCTCCAGCACAGCACTTTTCAAGGTTTGCCTCAAGATTAAAGGAGAACCTCTAAAATGTTATGTACCCAACATATAACATTTATTGTATGCTTTTCTTCTAATAAATACATAATCAGGACAAAAACCTTGAAAATCTGGGAAAAGTGCAAATGAAAAAATCCTATTACCCCAGCATAACCACTATAAGTATTTTGGTGTGTGCCCTTTTTATATTATAAAGCTACAAATAGCTGTTTAAAATAATAGGTAAGAGGGGCAGTGTGGGTGTTGTAGAAGGGGTACAGTGAACAGCTGGTGATGAGTTCTCTTCTGGCTTTGCCATTAGCCAGTATGACCTTGGGAAAGATCTTTTCTCTCTCTGGAGTTCTGTTCCTTCGTTTATAACAGGATTGTCATAGTATCTAAGGGACTTTTCTCACTTAAAAATTCTGATTTCATTGAAACTGAACACCTTTGAAGACTGAGATTTCAGAAGAATGAAACTGAAAATGTGTAAGTCTGTTCATCTTAATTATATGGCAGATTTTATTTTTTATAAATATTTTTTCCTAACGTTATTAGGTTCTATTATTATGAAGCAGTTATACTTAAAGTTGCAAATTTCTCTTGAAACAAGAACCACAATCTGAATTCCAGATGAAAGCATTTGAGCTGATAGATATATTTTTAGGAAATGTTATATGACAGTTCTCATAAGCTTTTGTTGTTGTTGTTGTCTGTAAGGCATGTCCAACTCTTTGTGACCCCATGGACTGTAGCACACCAGGCTCCTCTGTCCTACACTATCTCCTGGAGTTTGCTCAAATTCACGTCCATAATCCTTTAGGTGATCAGAAATAAATACGGTATCGCCACTATTTTAGGTATACGGTATTTTATCAAAACAGCCTACCAAGGCAAAATATCAAAGCAGCTATTTTACTTTCTTTTTGCACCTCCAGAAAACTGGTTTTGTCTTCTCTCCCCCTCTTCCATGCATACTGTTTGTGCAAGAACTATTTTGTATGATGCACCAAAGCTGTAAAAGTGTTCAAAGGTGTGTCTGGTTTATCTTAGAAGGATGAGGTTTCACACTGAACAATTTCTGTGGAACAGTTAAGATGTCCTTACTTTTACCATCCCTTAGTTTGGTATGCATTTTAACAGTTATTTAAGAGTCCCCATATGCTTAGCAAGGAATCTGAATATATGTGCCTTTTTCTCTCTTTAAAGCCTCAGCACAATGCTGGTTATTCTATCAATACCATCGAATGACTGGGAGCTGGAGTTGGAACAATATGTAAAAATACAGCTCGTGAAAGATTTCCTTTATTAACTGTCATCATCCACAGAATATATGTTCAAATAAACGT
Source organism: Oryx dammah (assembly GCF_014754425.2). NCBI lineage: Eukaryota > Metazoa > Chordata > Mammalia > Artiodactyla > Bovidae > Oryx > Oryx dammah. The sequence goes on from NW_024070196.1 coordinate 11,822,794, forward strand.
TGTGTAATAACTAAATTTGAGATTAATAGGCCCCTTAAGAAACAGTGAAGTCATTCAGAATAGTCAGTGAAAAATAGGCTGTAAGACTGTAACGAGCACATATTGTCCTGCTTACATGCTCTCTCTGGCGTCATTGCCATTTATCACTGTCGGCAGGCTCGCTTCTCATTAAAACACTCTTGCACAAAAGCAACTTAATTTTCTTAAGAGGAGAGGACACCTGATTCAATTTAGCACCCAGAAACAGTAACTTGAATATATTTTTTCCTTGCTTGAATTGAGATGAATAGTTACAAATAAGAATAGCAACTCTCCCCATTCCCTTCAAGATTAAGGATGCTAAATAATTTGTTTCCAGATACCAAGAAATTGACCCATAGAAATAGGCAAGAAATGTTGTTTAGTCTCAGAATAGCAGTCAGATGGCATTTTTTCGAAACTTGCATATAGATAGACTTCTCTTCATTCCTGTAATGTTTTTAAAACATAGAATGAAAGTGGTCCTTAAGGTAGTGAATTTTAATGGTATATTAAATAATCTTTTGTTTAATTGGTAAATGCCTTGTAGCAATTCTATAGTCTTTATTTAGATATATTTGTTGGGAAGAAATATTCAGCAATGATTTTAAAGAAATATTCAGCAATGATTTTAAAGCAATATTCTACTTTTTAGTCATTTCTGTTTAAAAAATACAATGTAAATAATGGAATCAAATGAAGAATGCCTCTTTCATGTTGAGCATGGTATATCAACTTGCATTTTAATTGCTGTCCTGTATATTTACTTTTGTGTGGTATGGTTCAATAATACTTAACTGTTAATGTGGAAACGTATAACTCAAATTTTACTTGTTACAAAATTTATACGGGGAAAATAGTGGTAAAGTAGTCAGTACTAAAATGTCCAATTAACGTGCTTATTAGCCAATTATAAATTTTAAAACAGACACTTATTATAAGCTTATTTTTTTTTTTTTTGGCCTTTCTATAGCATTTTGCAAAATACCTTACAAATAAAAAGGAAATATTTTGTATTTCCTTGTTTAATTGGAGAGCAAGGAGAAGGAATTCAATCTTTTATGTCTTTGTACTTTTTCCAACTGAACCTATGCTTAGAGAGGAAAGAAAGATTAAGGCTGGTTCTCTTTCTTGTGAGTCAGAAGCAGGAGTAATACAAATTCACATAGTTGAGAAACTTTTCCAGTGTAGGATAATGCAATTTTGATCAACAACAACTGTCACCAGTATTCAATTTTTTTTTCCTCTTGGCTTTTCATGATGTGGTACGACATACGCAATAATAACAAGAAATTATGCCAAATAAAACTTAATAGTCTCCTCAAGTTTATGTCTTGATTTATCTAATCTGCCTGATTAGTCTTTTATTAGTTACTCCTTTGTTTATGAACGTGGTTGCTATCAGTGAGGCTTCAAGTAATGGAAAAGCTGGCTCAAAGTAGCTTGAACAAGCAGGGACTTATTTTTCTCATATCCCAAGATGCCTTGCGGTGGGAGTGGCTGGCATTGTTCTGTGGCTCAATGATATTAGAGTGTCTATCTCTGCGTTGCTTTTCCCTTTCTCTTCTGGATGCGAGGCAGCTTTCACTGCTCTAGGCAGGAAGAACGAACGAAGGGCAGTACCAGAAACTGTCCTCCCTAACCCCCCATCGTCAAGCGGAAACCAGTTTTTATCTCATTGGCCAGAACTTTGTTGCATGGCAACCCTTAGCTTTTCCTTTTTCATGTGTACTTTTTGTGTCTTATTTTTAAAAAAATTGCTTCCTGTTCTGAAGATGTAGACTTAGTCTCATATTTTCTTCTGTTTTGTTGTGCCTTCCAATTGCAGGTCTCTAATTTATGTAATATTTTCTTTCTTTAGCATATCGTGAAAAACTCAATTTCCCCTCCTTTTCGTAAGTGTGTTAGGATGGAGCTGCTGTCACATGTAGTTTTCTCACATGGTCTGTATTTTTTTCCTGTAAACTCCTGTTCAGTGGGGGCTGTTTAATTGGAATCTACTTTGTTCTGGATTGTGGAAGTAACTCCAGAGAAAAGTTTTGCATCTGCTTACTTCTGGGCCTCGAGAGTTCCACTGGTCTTTGATCTGCCTTTTCTTTGAATGAAGATGCTTCATTTCTTTGTGATGCTTGAATCAATGGTAAATCAAGTAAATTTCACCCTATGCCGCGCCCTCCCTGCCCCCCTGCCCCTCTATGCAGGCTCTATGTTACCTTCTTGACTGTCGGAGAAGAGCTTTGTACTTGCTCAAGCCTGGTGGCTGTCCCTCCAGCCTCCTGTTCTGCTGGCCACAGGTGCCTCAGCTTTCTGCTCCTCACCCATTGCAGCCAAAGCCAGTGCATCCCAGTGCTTCATGCGTGTACATCAGTATCACCCGGGTGGGCTCAGTCTCAAAGCCTGTGCTTGACCCCTCTGGCCTTGACTAACTTCTTGTTTTGTTTTAGAGCAACTGTACGTTTAAAATGCAGTGTTGTTATTATCATCTAGTGAGTGGTGTGAGTCCGAAGATTACATACGTGAAATGCTTTCTAATGTACACCTTTCCCCCACCCCTACTCTCTCCCTTGACGACGTCTCTGGCAGATCTCACGGTTTCTTCGGTCACTTTTTGTTACAAAAGCAGTCATGTATTTAGTAGTTAAGTTCAACTTTCTAGTATTAAATGATTCAAGGCAGTCTAGCTTAACCAAGTTCCCTTCTTTGCCACCCTAGGCATAATCTTTGGTTATGTCTGTTTTTCTGGGGGGGGTTGGGGAGAAGAAGGATTTATTACTTGCAGCAAGGAGAACATCAGAGACCTTTTCTCAGAGTGTCTCCCCAAATTGCAAAATTGGGAAATTTTAAGCTAGGGGTACATGCATGCTCACGAAAAGGCTTGAGCAGAAGAGAATTCAGCAGAAAGCCGGGGTCGACAGAATTCAAGCTCTTGTTGATTGAAGTCAGAAAGATCAACATCATCATCCCATCTTCCACCTGGTGTGTGTGTGTGTATGTGTGTCTCTCAGTTGTGTCTGACTCTGTAACCGAATGGACTGTAGCCCACCAGGCTCTTCTGTCCATGGGATTTTCCAGGCAAGAATATTGAAGTGGGTTGCCATTTCCTTCTCCAGGGGATCTCCCTGATCCAGGGATCAAATCAGGTCTCCAGCATTGCAGGCAGATTCTTTACCATTTGAGCCACCTGGGAAGCCTCTACCTGCCACCTGGATGGGGGTCTTTGTTCCTAGTGATAGGGCTTTACTCAAGCTCAGGTTCTTACTGTCTCACTGCAGAAGGAATTCAGGAAGAGACAAAGTGATAGGAGAGAAGTGGATTTATGTAGAGAGAGATACATATGTCGTGAGCTTCCCTGGTGGCTCAGTGGTAGAGTTTGCCTGCCAATGCAGGAGACGCGGGTTTGATATCTGGGTCGGGAAGATCCCTTGGAGAAGGAAATAGCAACCCAGTCCAGTATTCTTGCCTGGAAAATCCCATGGACAGTGGAGCCTGGCGGGCTACAGTCCATGGGGTCTCAGAGTCGGACATGACTTAGGTACTAAGCAACACCACCGCCAACAAATACCACAGACAGAATGCAGTCCATGTCAGAAGGCAAGAGCAGCACTGGGACAAACAAACTCTGCAGGCTGTGGGCCATCTCAGAAGGCGAGAGGCCCTAATCTGTGTTTTCAAAGTACAGAAAATTGTACTTGTTTCTTAATACTTCCATATATGATACAAATGTAAACTTTTTTTGGTAATAAACAGATAGGGAGGTGGGTGTGGTCTGTTTCACTCTTGTTTTACTTTCTCACCTTCCCTAATCTTCAGAGTCCAGGGTAAGGGTAGGGCTTTTTCCTTAAAGGGAGGTCAGAGTCTGATGGGTTGGCACTGTTCTAATCTGGCCCTCAGGGCCTGTGTCGTAGAGGCGTCCACCTTCTATTTCTTTTTCCAGGACAGGTTAGGGGAAGGAGTTCTTCAGAGCATACCTTCAGCCTCCACCCCTCCACACAGCCCTTCATCTCTCGTTGCTGGAGTCTCTTTGGCTTGCAAGACAGCTCTTTAGGGTCTCTCACAATGAATCGAGTTTGATGGCAGTCCTCTGAGGCACCTGTTTGGCAATTGTAGTTGAATCTTGCCACATCGCTGAATTGAAGTGTGCTCTGCCCAGTTGCCTACTTTCGTCCTTGCCCTCCCCTTATGCTCTGTCCCTGGCAGCCTCCCCACCTTTGCTGTTTCTGGTTGGGAAACAAGCACCTGTCTCTGGTTCATTATACATCCTCCATGTGGCCCCACTGCAGTTCTAGGGAGTAGACCATGATGACTCCGCAGGCTCGCAAACTGCACTCTGCTCTTGTGGCAGCCTAGCAAGTGCTTTGTCCCTCAGTAAATATCCATCTCCAGCCTGGGAGGTATGATGGACATGTCAACTTTCCTAGAGAAAGAGGAAAAAGTTATAAGACCCGCTACTCTTTAAAATTTCTGTTTATCTCCTCCAGAACCTCTAGCCTTTTCTTATATAGCCTGCCTATGAAATGGTCCCTAACTCCAACTTAGTTTTCATGTCTTTCTATAAGCTCTGCATGTGTGTGTCTGCAATATTACTTTGTACTAGTGGGTACTTACCACAGCATGCTCTTTAACTTAGAACATTATTAGAAATTCAGAGACAATCATAAATGTCCCATTTTAGCATTTTGATAAGCATTGCTGTGTATGTTGAATGAGGAAGCAGGTTATGCAACAGCAAACACCAGAAGTTTCATAAATTAATTTGCAACAGATCATTCATACTCACTGTAAACGCTGGATCTCATTTTTTTTTTTTAATTTAGTAGACTGATGAGGGAAAGAAAAAGAGAGGTATTGTTCCAGAATTATGAAAATTGTAGATACAGTTTTATGAGGAGAAGAGTTGGGTAGGACTCAACACTGTCATACATTTGGAATGTAGTCATTTTATAAAGGGACCACGTGTTTATATAACTCCAGAGCATGGAACACGGTCAGTGCACAGCAGTTTCAGAAGGTGAAGTTTTGGGCTTACTGTCAGATAGGACTTTATAATATTTAAAGCCATTCAGCAATGGAAGTGCTTGTTTTCCTGAATTAGAAAACTCTCTGTTCCCATGCTGTTCATTTTTTTTTTTCCTGTTGTTATTTTTTTAGAAGCTACTATTTTCTTTTCTTTTGTATTTTTGGCCATGCCTTGTGACATGCAGGATCTTAGCGCCCTGACTAGGGATTGAACCCGCGCCCCCAGCATTGGAAGCACAGAGTCTTAACCACTGGGCCACTAGGAAAGTCCTCGTTTCCTTCTCTTTTAAAGAATTTCTGTTTACTTTTGCTTGCACTGGGTCTTGGTTTCGGCGCCCAGGCTTTCCCAGTTGCAGCGAGCGGAGGCTGCTCTCCATTGCAGTGTGGCTTCTCGTTGCTTTGCTTGTCTTGTTGTAAAGCACAGGCTCTAGATGCGTGGGCTGCAGTAGCTGCCGCACTCAGATTTAGCATTTTCCGTGTGCGGTTCTGCGGTGTGTGGCCTTCAATACTTGCAGCTCCTGGACCCTAGAGCCCTTGGGCTTCAGTAACTGTGGAGCATGGGCTTAGTTGCTCTAAGGCATGTGGAATCTTCCTGGGCCAGGAATCAAACCCATGTCCCCTGCACTGGCAGGCACAATCCTATCCACTGAGCCACCAGGGAAGTTCCCCCCCTTTTTGAATTTACCTTTTTATTTTAAATAATTCCAAGTATGTTATGAAGAAATTAATTTGTTACTGAACTTGCTCAATTTTCCAAAATAATTTATAAAGACATGCAGTAATATATATTAAACATTAATAAAATACCATATAGCATGTAAATATGATACTAAAAGCAATATATTATCTAAAAATGTGTAATATAAAGGAAGTCAATCTACTCAGTATTAAAAAAAACACCTAAAAAAAACCCACCTCAATTCAAGCTTTTTTATTTCAGTTCAGTTCAGTTCAGTCGCTCAGTCATGTCCGACTCTTTGCGATCCCATGAATCGCAGCACTCCAGGCCTCCCTGTCCATCACCAACTCCCGGAGTTCACTCAGACTCACGTCCATCGAGTCAGTGATGCCATCCAGCCACCTCATCCTCTGTCATCCCCTTCTCCTCCTGTCCCCAATCCCTCCCGGCATCAGAGTCTTTTCCAATAAGTCAACTCTTCACATGAGGTGGCCAAAGTACTGGAGTTTCAGCTTTAGCATCATTCCTTCCAAAGAAATCCCAGGGCTGATCTCCTTCAGAATGGACTGGTTGGATCTCCTTGCAGTCCAAGGGACTCTCAAGAGTCTTCTCCAACACCACAGTTCAAAAGCATCAATTCTTCGGCGCTCAGCTTTCTTCACAGTCCAACTCTCACATCCATACATGACCACAGGAAAAACCATAGCCTTGACTAGATGGACCTTAGTCGGCAAAGGAATGTCTCTGCTTTTGAATATACTATCTAGGTTGGTCATAACTTTTCTTCCAAGGAGTAAGCGTCTTTTAATTTCATGGCTACAGTCACCATCTGCAGTGATTTAGCATTGGTCAAATTATCCATCAAACATGATTACATTAAGGTATATACTTGGCACATGGGGTTGCTGAGTTAATATTGAAAATGTTAACTGTTCAGGGCATTTAGTTGACATAAGAATTATTCATTCATTCTTTGATTCAGTAATATTTATTGGATTACTACAAGTCAGATGCTGTTCTAGGCAGTGATGAGACAATCTTGTACATATTAGGCAAAATTCTTCTTGTGATGAAACATTCTAGAGGGGGAAATGAGTAATTAAGTTGATTCTAGCAAATGAGATAATAAATAAAATCCTCTGTTTAAAAATAAGTGGACCTTCTCCAGTATGGCTTCCAGAAAACTCATATCCTAAGGGAGTCTGGTCATATATCCTGGAGGGTCCTCCTTTCAGAACAAATTGTCATTGGTGGTTCATGTTTGATCTTAGGACATGAAATTTGTATGTAGCCATGTTTGTTTTAATCAAAAAATAAAAGCGCATTTTTGGTTTATTTTCAAAACCAAGTATTTCCATGCCGCAGATACACGTGGAAGATGCCCTCTGTTCATCCTGTGGCTTCTCATACACCCAGCACGAACGTGTATTCTAGAGAGTTCTCAGCTTCCAGCTTGCCAGGCAGCAGAGTTATCACTATTGTGCAAACTAGAGATCAAAATCTTATTTAAAAATAAAACATGTATCACATTTTTTTAACACAAAGAGATTTAAAATGCAAGCAATAAATGGCTCAGCATCTTCTTGCTCAAATATAGAAATTTTAATGTTAAAAGGAAAAAAAAGGGGAGGGGGACAGAACAAAATGAAAGAAATGACCCCCACCCAATTCCCCTCCAATTTAACCATAGTTAAGAACTGGGTTTTTTGTGATCCTTTTAGAAAAAAGTGTTTTTCATTCTTATCTGTGTATATGTGTGTGTGTGTGTGTGTACCTATACTATACATTTACACAGTAGGAATGTGGTATGATTACAATCAGGGATTCCCTCGTGGCTCAGATGGTAAAGAGTCTGCCTGCAATGGAGGAGACCAGAGTTCGATCTCTCGGTTGGGAAGATTCCCTGGAGAAAGAAATGGCCACCCACTCCAGTATTCTTGCCCAGAAAATTCCGTGGACGGAGGAGCCTGGTGGGTCGCAAAGAGCCTGGACACGACTGAGCAACTTTACCTCATGATTACAATAATAAATACATAATACATATTCCTGGCACAGAGCTCCTAAAATGCTTGGATTTCTAAAGTGAAGAGAGCTGGAAAGGTGTCTTTTGTTATGCTAATCAGGAGACTTCTGTAAAGGCCCTAGCTAACCTCAGACTGGGGCTCCTTGCCAGAGGATCAGAGATTAGAAGGTTGGATCTCTTGGGGTGGGGAGTGGGGCTGGAGTTCAGTCATTAAACTCGCCAGTCGATTCAGCCACCAATGAATTGGTTCATTGAACTACTTGGTTCAGTCACCAAGGCCAGTGTTTAAATCAATCATGCTTTGTAATGGAGCCGCCATAGAAAACTAAAGGAGGGATTCTGAGAGCTTCTGAGTTGGTGAGCACTGGACGCGGTGAGAGAGGAGTGTGATCAGAAGGCATGGCAGCTCCACTCCCTTTCCCCATACCTTGCCCTCTGGCGGTTCCTGAGTTATGGTCTTTTATAATAAAAAATAATTATAAAATATAAAGCAGTAATGTAGTGAGTAAGTTGGTTTCCTGAGTTCTGTGAGCTGTTCTAGCAAATTAATCAAGCTAGACTGGACTGGTCATGGGAAGCTCTGATTTAAAACCAGTTGGTCAGAAGCACAGGCGACAGTCTTGACTTTTGATTAACATTGAAATAGGGACCGTCTTATAGTCCTGGATCCTTAACCTGAGGGATCTGATGCTATCTCCGGGTAGATTGTGTCAGAACTGAGTTCTGTAGGATCCTGTGGCAGCAAGCGTGGGGACACTCAGGCCACCTAGAAGTGTGGATGTATGTGTGTTGGAGGAGGTGACTAGAAGCTTCTTGGAATGACACTGCTTAAGCTGAGTCGCTAAAATAAATGGGAGTTCCTGGGTCGAGGAAGACAGAAAGGCATTCCAGGCCAAAGAGCAAAGAGGTCAGAAACAGCGTGAGTGCAGGGATTCACAAGTGGTTTGCTGCTGTCAGAAGATCAATTTTGAAGCATAAATGAGATGGACGGAGACATGTTCATGGAGGGCTTTGCAGTTCATGCTGAGGAACTGGAAATTCCCCTTTAAGTCAAGGGATAGGCATGTCTTTATATATCAATTAAAAACTCTCTATTTACCTGGAACCTTAGTCAGCTGTATCACCAATGGTTATCAGAGCCCACTTCATGGTGAATGATTTCAAATCCATCATCACTGTCAGGAAAACAGCTAAGAAGATGGCCTGCAGCATCTTTGGATACCTAAGATATCTCGTCACTGTCATCACCATCATTTTATAAAATGTGGGAATATAGTCAATCCACTTAAAATATATTGCTTGGGTTTGGGTTAAAAGAACAGGATGGAGTGGTAGTATGGCAATTTGATCTGATCAGTCATAGTTGATACTTATTTTACTTTAACTTCCGAGTCTTTTTCCTTCTGATGTTCCATTCGTTTTTGGTAATGCTAGAGAAAAACCATTAGTGATCCTAGTATAAGATTGGCAAAAGGCACTGAAAAGAAAAAAATTTGAAAGGAGAGGAATCCAAATGGGAATACCTCATTCATTTACTAAAAATAGAAACTGGTTCTAAGCTTACGACAGAGTCCAGAAATAAACATTGTGGGAAAGGTGCATTTTTATAGAAAGGAAGGCAGAGTTCCCTATTGATCTCCCCACAACTCATTTGTTTATTCACTTTTACTTATTTTTCTCCACACATAAAACTTTCCCTGAATCATCCATGGTGGGATTCCAGGAAGCTGCGTTAAATATGTTATTATAGTTTACCTTTGTCATCTGTGATGTTTTATTTAGCCAAATCTTTATTTTTTTCCCTCTGCTCCCTGTACAACACAGAAGACCATATGCCATAGTCCCTGCCAGGGAGCAGAGGTGTCCCTGCTCTGTAGCTGTGTCTGTGTTGATGCCACAGAGGAGCAGTGGTCCAGTGCCATCTTTTATTGATAAGGCCAGCAAAGGAGAAATCTAATGAAATTATCAAAGCTTTGAATTAATTATGAACTTGAATAGGAGAGCTAAGCTCTCTGGAGCCAAGGATCTCATTACCCATGCACTCTCATTGCATTCTCTTCTGGAGCAGAAGGCATTTTCAGCTACATCTCTTAGCTTGGCTTTGGACCTTATTCAAACTTGGCTAAACTGACATCCTCTTCTTACTACAATGTGGCTGCTAATGTCCGTGATGATTAATTTAATTTAATTCTGCTCTGGATATACAGGAAATGTCAATGGGTTTTCTCTACCCCTCCTTCTGCCTTTTATTATTTTTTCTTTCTCTCCTTTTCTCCCCCATCAAATTGGATATTATATGAGTTTTTATCTTTTTGGAGTCACGTGAGAAGCTCTCAGAAATTCAGGTATAGCTTCACGGAATATAGTGATTGATTTAAAGCTAAGAACTTTAGTGTATCTGCTATGTATTCCCGGGATATTTAGGTAAGCCCAAAGTCAAATATTTCTTCTTCAAATTTTGAACACCAAATGGAAGTTTTTCTTGCCTGCTTCTACTTTAGAATTAATGGTGTAGCAGTAACTTCCATGGGCTTAACAACTGTTCACATTTCTGATGTGTGTTGTATGGGAACTACAGATCTCCCTTTATGAGTGTGGCTCATAGGACTTTCACTTTCTGATGAAGAGTAGTTCATGTCTGTTTGCTGTACAATTCTGGTATTCCTTTTCCAATAATTTGAATTTTCTTTCTTTCTTTTCTTCCTTCCTTTCTTTCCCTTTGCTTTTTTTTTCTTTCTTTTTTTGGGGGCGGTGAATAAATCAACCGTGATTGTTTTAAGTCTCAAGTTGCAAAAATCAATAACAACAAGGCTTTGATTTGCTATTGGTGACAATTCTTTAGTACTGTCATATAGGTTCAGAGCATCTCATGGCAAGCCTTTCTTGCTTGCTTTTGAGACCCATTATTTATGAATTCCTAAGCTGCAGTTCATCTATCTTAGTAAACGGCAGGCCATTGGCAATTATTGTAAGCAGTGACTAACTTTGCTTTACAGAGCCAGTGTTTTAAGGTTTTGAATATTGAGGGGATGGGAGAATGATAGTTTTGCTTTTCCTTTTCCTATTTACTTTCAGTGAGTTTTTTCCCCCCATTTATTTTCTCTATAGGCAGCTGCAATATTTAATTCAGCCTTTGGAAGTTTTTTGGTAAGTAAACATGATTTAATTTGTCTTTTATAACTTTTGTTGTGATGTTTATATGAAAGATTTAGTGAAAATCAGACCTTATATTTTTAAAATTTGGTTAAATATAAAATCTTGAATCCTGTCATGTATCATTATCCACACTGTAAAGAAAATTAGTTAATAAATAAAAGAAATGTTCTCTTACAATATAATTTGGAGGCTTGGGTTTAATATTCTATTTAATGGATTCAAGGAATCAATTAAAATACTATGTGTCTCCTTATAGAGGTTATGTCAATATATTGATCATTTAATGAGGTCTTTTAGATTCTTATTATTTTGTATCAGTGGGACTGAGGATTTTGAAAAGGAAACATGACCCAGCTGGTCAGAAAGGGAATGCTACTTTACTTGTGGACGTGTCATTTATTTTGTACATTTCACTGTCAAAAAAGCTACTGTCTTAGATACTTCTGAGAAATCTATGTGAAAATTTGAAATGAGGAAATAACTAATGAGTAATTTGCAAGAAAATACAGTATTTTTGACATGTGAACTATAAATTGTATATAAAATGATTAAGATAGTTCATTTTCCTAAGTAGAACTATTGTAATTATAAGGACAGCCCTATTTTAGCATTTAAAAATCATTATCTCTGAAACAGATGACATAACAAAGACTTGGTTTGTGTTATGGAAGACTGAGAAGGGAGCTGAGTTTTCTGTCAGTCGAGGGTTTTATTTATACCCTCCCTAAAACTTTGCTCAAAATTCAGGAAAACAAATTAGAATGTTGTATTTTTAGATATATAGCTAGCTCATTAATAGGTATGTGGTGCAGTGATTTACAAAAAATTGAGAATGGAATCAGTGAGGTAGATAAACTGGTTCATGAGTCTAGGCAAAATATCAGTTACCTCTGTTTAAAATGTTCTTTATGTCACTTGTTATTTTATGTTTTTGAATGTAGTTGAAGCTTTAAAACTTGTTGTTCCATGGTGTTAATTCTGCATGGTGCTGTATAACTTGTAATGTCCCAGTGTTACAGAGTTTCTAGTGATGGACCTTCTGTGAAATACATGCTTAGATTCTACCTTATTTTTAAAGAAGTAGTAATGTTATTCTCCATGGTGTATTCTTATTATTGGGTTTTAGAAGAGAGATAATAGAGTCTACTTAATGAAAATGATCTCTGGAGCCACTTATTTTAGACTCAGTAATGTTTTGTGGTCATTATTTCACATATCCAAGTATTATTTTCTGAATGTTGTCACAATTGATAACATACTGTCTGTAAGATATGTCCTTGTTGGAAGCCAGTTTTTTTAATATGGTTGGGTTCATATATATCCGCTATTAAAACATGGTTTCTTAAGCTGGATCCCTTACTCTTTAAAATGCCTAGTGTAAGTGAGAAAATAACTTTGAGGCAATTGTCTGAGTAACTAAAGCAAAATACAGTCCCTCAGTTGGAGGACAAGCTCACTGAGTACAGTTTCAGCTGTGCATTGACTGTATGAACAATAAATATATCATGATATTTGTTCTACCAGCCCAAATTCTTTCATAAAATCCAATGAAGTCAAACTTGTTCTAGGGATTCTTTTGGATTTCTGTTATGCTCTTTCATTTTTAAAAAGTCATGCATTCTCACTCCTTAGTCTTTTTGCTCTTTTTCATCTCTTCACCTTTTTACTAATGAGTCAATCAGAAGTATTTATTGATCTCTTACACACAGAGGTAGTTTTCTGAAGCTGTAGAGTTGCAGAAACATATGACATCATCCCACTCTTCTATGAAGGTAACACAGAAAAAGAAATACAAAAAGCTAAGAAATCAAACAAAAGATATTACTAGATGATATATGATTGCCAGATATGAACTCTGGGTTGAAAGGTTGGACAGAAACAATTTTGCTGTTGGACCTTGAAATGTGATAAGACTTAGCTAGTAAAGAAGGAAGGAGAGGAAAAGGTGTGAGCAGTGGCAGAGAGGCAGAACTGATTCCATTTTTTTCCTTTCCTTCCTTTTTCTTTCCCAAAGCTGAAAATTACCGGAAGGGTTGAGAATAAAAGTTAGGATTGTTTGAGATGTTTTGTTCCAGTGTTATAAGAGAAATAATTCTATTTTCACTTTTTTGTTCTCCTCTAAAGCTACAAACAAACCTTATGAACTGTATGCAAGTCTGAACTAAATCAGTTAGAACTTAAATCAGTTAGTTAGATTCAGCTTATTTACCTGAAAAAAAGATAATAATGACTTGGACAAGATAAAAGTTTGTTTCTCCATTATGTAAAATTTGGAAGGAGGCTGGCCAAGTGTGGTATGGGAGCTTCATGGTCAGAAAGCTTTCTCCTCCAGGACCCATAGCCTCATGCTCCAAGATAGCTGCTGGAGCTCCAGCCTGAATAGCAAGGGCTTTACCTTGGGAAAGCACAAAAGAGCTCTCCTGAAACCTAAGTCTGCTTTCTTTAAACAGCATTCCTGGAATTCCAACACCATACTTGTAGTAATATCTTATTGTAGAACTTAGCCTTATGGTCCTACCTAGCCACTGGAGAGGCTGGGACATTGTGGCAATTTGCTAAGGGCTATAAACTGGATTTCTTTAACTAAGAAAAAAGAATGTACAAGAGACAGCTTGTCCTTTCTGCAAAAGAGCAGTGTACACAATTGTCAAGTGTTTCAATTAAGAGATTAAGCTCCACTGAATAATATGAGATGGCTTCAGGGAGAAGTTGGTGCTTGAGTTGGGCTTGGGAAAAGGACTTATTTCAGAGGCAGAAAATTTCAAACTATAACCTTCATGTTTTATTTTGTTACTCCTAAAGGATGGTATTTGTTAGAGTGGTTTTTAGAATATTTTCTTACATATGAAAACCATCCATCTATCCTTAAAATTTAAGATTATGGATAGTAGCATGGATTCTTGAGTTAGACAGTCTGGATTTTAAATCCTTACTTGACTGAATGCTATTCTAACCACAGAACCTGCTCTATGTATAAAATGAGGTAATGATAAACTGTACAGTTGAGGTAAGGATTAAATGGGATAATCTATACAGAATGCTTGAATGATGTAGTAGAAATAACTGGTCTAGATTTTGTCCAAGTTCTACCATGGATTGTTGGTGCACGACCATGGACATTCATAAAATGAAGAAACAGGTTATCTGTGACCAAGTCTTATAATTCTAAAATACTGATTCAGTGACTGTTCTCTGGTTTTGAGTGACTATTTCTTTGTATTTGCAACATAGAGTCTGAGAAGGCTGTTTCCTTCAGATTACATTAAAACTTTGAATGAAAGACTTTTATAAGATGAATTATTAAAGAAAGAACTCTTTGGGCATCCTTGTTGATTATCAGATATTGTTTATTCATGCTTAGAAGCTCGTCATGTCTGACTCTTTGCTACCCTATAGACTGTAGCCCATGAGGCTTCCCTGTCCATGGGATTTTCCAGGCAAGAATACTGGAGAGGGCAGCCATTCCCTTCTCTAGGGGATTTTCCTGACCCAGGGATTGAACTGGCATCTCCTGTATTGCAGGCAGATTCTTTACCTACTGAGCCATCAGGGAACCCCTTCAGACATCTAGATACACCAAATAAACTACTATACATGTTATTATAGCTAGTCTAATAATGTCCCAGGTCTAATTAAAACAATGTTTTTAAAGAACTAATTGTTACAGAAAACTTTGTTTTTAAAATGTAGCTAGGCTGGTAATAACTAATGATAGATGAATTCAATTTACATAAATTTCAGACCAAGAGAATATTTTAAAATTGTGCCACAGAGGATTGCTTTAAGTTGAGAAATTAACGTTATTATCTACTCCCCTCATTTAAATTGTTTGGTTTACAATAATTGTGGAGCATAATAAGTGTACTGAGATTTCCCTCTTGATGAGACTTTAATAAAATTTGATAGTTAACCACCCTGAATAATGAAAATGTTACGAAATTTTATATGTATATATGTAAATATATTTCTTTGTCAAGCCATGTATTTCAAGCCCAACCATTTCATATATTACTTCCTCTTCAAAAGAAAGATTAAAAAAAGTAGATTTAGATATTGGCAACTTTTTGAAAAATTCCAGTTAAAGAATCATTTCTTTAAAAGAGTCGGCTATGTTGAAAAAAAAAGATCACATGATTTGTTAAACCGTTAGCATTTTTGGTTTGGAGGCTACTTTCAGTGTTTCCATGTCTTTAAGAATTAGAAGTTAAAGTTTAAAATGAAAAAGTAGAAGTCTTTCTTTTTAGATCCCCCAGTCTATTTTATTATTTTTGGTATCTCCTAATCTTAAAGGGAAACCCTGCTGTTGCTACTGCTGCTGCTGCTGCTAAGCCACTTCAGTCATGTCCGACTCTGTGTGACCCCATTAACGGCAGCCCACCAGGCTCTTCCATCCCTGGGATTCTCCAGGCAAGAACATTGGAGTGGGTTGCCATTTCCTTCTCCAGTGCATGCATGCATGCTAAGTAGCTTCAGTCGTGTCCGACTCTGTGCAACCCCATGGACAGCAGCCCACCAGGCTCCTGCGTCCACGGGATTCTTTAGGCAGGAATACTGGAGTGGGTTGCCATTTCCTTCTCCAAAGGGAAGCCCTAGTGAGTAACAAAGTCAATATGCCAAACTGAGTTTCTAACAAGTATGTTATACAACATTATAGCAATTCATGGCAACATGAATGTAAGGAGTTCTGAAATAGCAATAGAGTCCTAAGCAAAATTAAGTCACTTTTGTAAATTGATAACACCTAGTCTAATAAAGATCTTTAAGAATCACTACGTACTTTCTAAATCTCATTTAAAATATCAGGAAATAGGTTTCTTTTACATAATTCTCCTTTGAAATAGTCGTTGCTGTAACCAGCAGAAGCTATTCTAAGACGAATAATTGTATTTCTTTTTATGCTAGACCACAGGTTAAAAGAAACTGCTTACCTTGAGCTAAAGAACTAACCAGCACATATTCTTCTTCCCTTACCCAACTGTTCTGTCTTCCCTCTTTGCTTTGGTTCATTGGCTATGATTGCCCATCCTTGTAGGAAAATTTAAGAATTAACTGATACTGTCATTATAGTTGCCTAAGGTCTCTTGAGAAATCTATATGCAGGTCAGGAAGCAACAGTTAGAACTGGACATGGAACAACAGTCTGGTTTCAAATAGGAAAAGGAGTACGTCAAGGCTGTATATTGTCACCCTGCTTATTTAACTTATATGCAGAGTACATCATGAGAAATGCTGGGCTGGAAGAAGCACAAGCTGGAATCAAGATTGCCAAGAGAAATACCAATAACCTCAGATATGCAGATGACACCACCCTTATGGCAGAAAGTGAAGAGCAACTCAAAAGCCTCTTGATGAGAGTGAAAGAGGAGATTGAGAAAGTTGGCTTAAAGCTCAACATTCAGAAAACGAAGATCATGGCATCTGGTCCCGTCACTTCATGGGAAATAGATGGGGAAACAGTGGAAACAGTGTCAGACTTTATTTTGGGGGGCTCCAAAATCACTGCAGATGGTGACTGCAGCCATGAAATTAAAAGACGCTTACTCCTTGGAAGAAAAGTTATGACCAACCTAGATAGTATATTCAAAAGCAGAGACATTACTTTGCCAACAAAGGTCCGTCTAGTCAAGGCTATGGTTTTTCCAGTGGTCATGTATGGATGTGAGCGTTGGACTGTGAAGAAGGCTGAGCGCCGAAGAATTGATGCTTTTGAACTGTGGTGTTGGAGAAGACTCTTGAGAGTCCCTTGGACTGCAAGGAGATCCAACCAGTCCGTTCTGAAGATCAGCCCTGGGATTTCTTTGGAAGGAATGAAGCTAAAGCTGAAACTCCAGTACTTTGGCCACCTCATGTGAAGAGTTGACTCATTTGAAAAGACTCTGATGCTGGGAGGGATTGCGGGCAGGAGGAGAAGGGGACGACCGAGGATGAGATGGCTGGATGGCATCACGGACTTGATGGATGTGAGCCTGAGTGAACTCCGGGAGTTGGTGATGGACAGGGAGGCCTGGCGTGCTGCGATTCATGGGGTTGCAGAGAGTTGGACACGACTGAGCGACTGAACTGAACTGAACTGAACTGAAAGAAGAAAAGTCTCAAACATAAACACTGTGTTTTAATAACATGGGATACTTGTTTATCACCTTTATTTTTCCTTTCTTGTACAAAAATGTGCTCAGCCACACACCAAATGATTAGAGAGGAAGCACATTAACTTTGTTACTCATTGAGTGTTGTGTAACACTGCTTTTTAAAAATCAGATCAAGATCCTCAAATATTAATGAAGAAGGTTAAGAGTGGTACCATACAAGACTTAATTATTAACTTGGTTTTCCTTTCGCCTAAATCTAGGATGTTGATTTTTAACTTAGTTTATGTTTATGGAATACTCATTTTGTGCAATACTGAAAACTATGGCTGATTTTTTTCCTTAATTTTTTTATAAAATCTTAAGCAACCCAAGTCATTCAGTTGAGATCTTAGTTTCTCTGCAAAAATTCATGACTTGTTTATAATGCATGATACTGAATAATGCAAGCAACTGAATTTTTGAGCAATATTCAGTACTACCTTCAGTTCAGTTCAGTCACTCAGTCCTGTCCAACTCTGCAACTCCATGGACTGCAGCGTACCAGGCTTCCCTGTCCATCACCAACTCCCAGAGCTTGCTCAAACTCATGTCCATTGACATGATGATGCCATTCAACCATCTCATCCTCTGTTGTCCCCTTCTCTTCCTGCTTTCAGTCTTTCCCAGCATCAGGGTCTTTTCCAATGAATCAGTTCTTCTCATCAGGTGGCCAAAGTATTAGAGTTTCAGCCTCAGCATCAGACCTTCCAATGTGTGTTCAGGACTGATCTCCTTTAGGATGGACTGGTTTGGTCTCCTTGCAGTCCAAGGGACTCTCGAGAGTCTTCTCCAATGCCACAGTTCAAAAGCATCAATACCTCAGTGCTCAGCTTTCTTTATGGTCCAACTCTCACATCCATACATGACTACTGGATGTAAATACTACCTTACAGGATGCTATTTCAAGTTTATCATTTTATTCCTAAGGACTTGATAAAACCCATCCTGGGCTTTAAAATAACTTATGAACTGTATTTAGACAATAGGAAGCTGGTTTCTACCTTTATAAAACAAAATCCATTATGATGCTATATGTTTCAGTTTTTACCTCCTTGAGTAAATGGACACAATGAAGCTGGACTCCTGAGACTAGACTACTTTCTCTTTAAAAAGTACCATTGGTTCAATTAGCAGTATGGCACAAAATAGGAAAATAACATAAAATTAACCCATATGTACTCAGAGTCAATTAGATTCAAGGAACTTTTCTAGATACTGAAGCAAATAAATAAAACATAAATATGTGAAAAATAAGTAACAATAAACTAAGACAAGAAGAAAGACATGAATTGCTTTCAAGACAATGTTTTCCAAGTTTCAGGTACCTTTATGACTTCACATGTCAGCATATTATTTGTATTATCAATTAAATAAAACTGACTTTTAAAATTTAAATGTATTTTAAAGCAAAAATCTACATCAGCTCGGCAAATAGAAACTAATCTTGATGTGAACAGAAAACAGCTGTTAGAAATTTGTGCTCCACTGCCTGCACAAGACTATGAGTCCAATGGCCTGTTCTGCTTTTGGTAAGAAGTAAAATTAGCATCAGTACCAAACCAAGAACTGTCTCTTCCTGCAATCGGAATGACTGAAAAAGATTTTTTATAAAGAAAGCTTTCTCACTAATTCTCTGTGCGTTGTTTAAGTCGTCTCGCTGTGACTTCCACTTTGAGCAACACTTTTCTAAGACCGTGGAAGCACGGCTCTCCAGGGTCATTTCTCAATCATTTCAGCAAAGAGGTGACTTAAAACCATCTGGGGAGGTCAGATGAGGAAATGAGCAGAATCAGGGGCTCTGGCAACATGACCATGTTCGTGTTTCTCTCATTATAGTATTTTCTACCTGACACTTGTCTAGAAAAGCAGAATGCTTGTGTGCCAAGCATGTCTGTAGAGGTAAACGTACGCTATATTGCTTGAGTAAGGAAAACCCCGTGAGAGCTGTGTTTGCATTCGTTTCTCAAACAAACTTTTATCTGAAGTACAGTCATTGTAAATAAAAAATGGTCTTTGTTACTTCATAAAAATGTATAGAATCCTTACCTACTCCATTATGGCAGTATAATGCTCTATGCCGTCTGACAGGACTTGTGTAGCAAGTAAATGCATTAGTCACAGTGACCATTTTTCTTGCAAATTTGTGACACAGATTTAATTATAGGAATGACCAGCAACTTACAAATCTAATTTTGGTGGAGGCTGAGGCAACTTTTTTTTTTTTTTTCTTAATAATGATGGATTTTTTTTAAAGCAATGATTTCATTACTATTTAAAGAAATCTACTGGTGTAGAACTAGCCAATTTACTGAAGTTATTTTATTACCCTTTAACAAAAGCCATGTACTTTCATTTTTATTTTTATTAATTATTAAAATGTCACCATTTCCAAACTGGAAAAGTATTTGCTGCTATATAGATTTAGGTAAATGTAAATAAATATAAATTGGGTGGGGGGCGGACAGGATATTAGTAAAAGGCCCTTGAGAAACAGGATCTTAGTAGTTGGTTAAAAGCAGGACTATCTCCTTGGTTTGAATTCAGCCTAACTACAGAACTGTTTAGTCCATAGCCATTAGTAGGAGATAGGTAGATGCTTTACCGTCTGAGCCACCAGGAAAATCTTAGTAGGAGATACACACTAGCTATTAATACTAAATGATGCTAACCTGGTAGATGGTTCTCATTCCTTTGCTTTTGTTTCTCTGAGCTAAAAATTTACCATGATTAACTTGGTTATTAGTTATTAACCTAATATTTGGGGGTCTGTGGATGATAGTGCGGTGAGTCAAACAGTTAAGTTTCCTGTCTTCATCAGCATTACAGATTCTTAAGGTGAAAATATCAAGTCCCAAGACAGGGCAAGGGGATGATATAATAATTTTCCACTCTTTCATATACCTCTTTGACTCAGATCTCACTGCCTTGCCACAACAAATCTGCGCATGGGCAAAGAAGCAGAGGACATCTGAGGATGCATAAACTGTTTAAACTTGTGGATTCTACCAACCAAAAAGAACCTTCTCTTTAACTACTGGTCTTTAGGATGACAGCAAAGTTACATATCTAAGCTCCATTGTGGACTCAGGTTTCCAAGTAAGCATTTAGCACTTTTAGAAATCAATGTGTTGTTAGAAATGGTAGAATGTCATTTGAAACTAAGAAATCAAACTTTTTTAAAGCTCAATTCACTGCATGTCATTGTGTGACCTTATATCAGTTTTATTAATGCAAATTAATAAGTACTGGACTTCCTACTGTGTGCTAGGCTCTGGACTAGGTTTTAGAACTAACTAAATTGATCTAACTAAATGCACTGTCTTGGCATCAAGAAGTGTAAAATTCTTGGATTTAGATGGCATTGTAGTGTGTTTCTCAAGGCAACCTGATTTTTAATCACCCCTAAATGATAATTTGGCCCCACGGAGTTTAAAGACCACTTATTTTAACTATAAAACTTCAAATAGAAGATTAGCACTTCCAAATACTAAAAAAAAGGCTCTTTTTTTTTTTTAATTGCTGCTCCAAAGAACACTGGATCTTGTTTGGTTATCTGCCAATGTAGATGTTTTCAAAAAATAGCATATCAGATTCTAGATTCAGTTTGTAAGTGTATCAGAAGCTGACTTAGAAAAGTACCTTACAATATATAACTTGTTATATGGGAACATTGTGTTAAAAACTAACTTCTTAAAAACTATTATAATTGTAGTATAGTTAGCCCTCAGTATCCTCACCTTCCACATCCAAAAATTCAACCAAATGAGATAAAAAAAAATATTCAGGGGAAAAAATAATGATTCCAGGAAGTTCCAAAAAGAAAATAAATTTGCTGTATCAGCAACTATTTACATAACATTTACTTTGTAACAAGGATTTTATGTAATCTAGATATACACTGGGCTTCCCTCATAGTTCAGTTGGTAAATAATCTGCCTGCAAGGCAGGAGACCCGGGTTGGATTCTTGGGTCTGGAAAATCCCCTGGAGGAAATGGCAACCCACTCTAGTATTCTTGCCTGGAGAATCCCATGGACAGAGGAGCCTGGCAGGCTACAGTCCGTGGGGTCACAAGAGACGGACACACCTTAGCAACTCGAGAGAGAGGGGGAGAGAGAGATAAAGTATATGGGAGGATATACATAGGGTACATGCAAATTCTACATCATTTTATAGAAGGGACTCGAGTGTCTGTGGATTTTAGCATCCATGGGGTGTCTGGAACCAACTCCCTGTGGATACTGAGGGATGACTGCATATGCTTAATATATGAAGTCACCAAATCATTTTCCAAGTGATCATACCATTTTACATTTCTCCTAGGAACGCTTGAGGAATCTAGTTGCTTTATTTGCGGGCCAGATCCCCAAGAGAAGGGAATGGCTACCCTCTCCAGTATTCTTGCCTAGAAAATTCCATGGACAGAGCCTGCTGGGCAACAGTCCATGCCGTCACAAAGAACTGGACATGACTGAGTGACTCTTTAACTTTTTACAGGTGTTTAGTGGTATATCATTTTAGCTTTAATTTGTATTTCCCTAGTGGCAAATGATGTTGGATAATTTTTTCTGTGCTTGTTTGCCACCTGTGGGGCTTCCCAGGTGGCGCTAGTGATAAAGAACCCGTGTGCCAGTGCAGGAGACATGAGAGAGACTGGTTCGATCCCTGGGTCGGGAAGGTCCCCTGGAGGAGGGCATGGCAACCCACTCCAGTATTCTTGCCTGGAGAAGCCCATGGACAGAGAAGCCTGTTGGGCTACAGTCCATAGAGTCGAACAGAGCTGGACACGACTGAAGTGACTTAGCCTGCACACATTACCAGATACACCTGGTATCTGTGAATATATATCACAGATATATCTGTGGTATACATCTGTGAAGATACATCTGTGTATCTTCTTGAGAGTGTCTGTTCAAATCTCTTGTCCATTTTTTTATGGGGTTGTTTTCTTCTAATTGGATTGTAAATTTTTAAATATGTTTTTAACATTAGTCATTTATCAGATATATATTTTGCAAGTGTTTCCAGTCTATGGTTCGTCATTTCATTTTCTTAACAGTGTCTTTCAAAGAGCAGAAGTTTTAAATTTTAATTAAATCCATTTATTTTTCTTTTATGCCTCATGGTTTTTGTGTTCTCTAAGAAATTCTTGTTTAGCTCAAAATCACAAAATTCTTTGTCTATGTTTTCTTCTAGATGATTTATAACTTTTGCTTTTTACATTTGAGGTCTATGATTCATTTTGAGTTAATGTTCATACATGATGCTGTATGTGATTTGGGATTCATCATTTTGTATATGATTGTAGAAGTTTAAAGTTCTGTCTAAGTTTATATCTGTCAGATGTGTCCGCCTTTCTCTTTATGGATTTTTCCATAGTCTTTATACTTATAAAGCCCTTTCCTAGTCACAGTGTCAGATAAAATTTCACATTTTTCATGTTTATTTTTGGCTTTATAGTCAAAATGCATATATATGTTTAAAAGTAAAGCTTGTTGTTTCAGGGTTCAATAAATACAAGTAACAGTTTGAAAGTATTTTACCTGATTAAGATATCATCGGTTAAAGGGGTCAGTTTCTGATGTTACTGTCCCTACCATTGTTTTTTTCCCCATGTAGGTCCATCTTTGTACTGATACATTCATATCTACATAGTGACATATATGCTTGTCCCTGAAAATAATTAAATCAGTATTCATGACTGTTAAAAATTATTTCTCTGTCTTAGGATATTACCCATGACATTAATATAATTACCTAAGATAAAATTATTTTTTTGAAGTATAAATTGGAGATGTACATAGGAGAGTGACTGAAAATTATAGAAACCTCTTTTTGATCTCTATCAATTTAATTTGCAAATATTCAGACACATTAACAGCAAGGTGTTTCTACTTGGAGGATTGTTGAGTAAGGTGAATAGCTCTCTTAGAGTTTTAAATAATAGAAGACATTAAAGAAATAAAATGTATGATTTAAAAAAAACCCTGATCAATTTGATTTTAACTTTTCAGTTGAACAGGCTGTAGTCATCAGGGAAAAAGATCTCTTCATGATAAGAACATGACTCCTGGAAATTCAAGGCAAAATGTCACAGATCTCCAGACTCATGAGATGAATATTGATTCACATTTTACATGTCCGCTGATGGTCATACTCTGAGTTTACAGTTTATACATCTTCATTTTCAAGAATCACATACTGGCTTACTTTTCCTGGGCAGTTTTTTCTGTGATGTTTCTAGTAAGTAGGGTAGTTAAATTAAAGACGCCCACTGTGTTTATAGTTTTCCTCTAACAGGGGAAAGTATTTGTGGTTTAGTGCTTTTTACTACTCAGGCAAGAATCTTACAAGGAATTATTTTCTGAAGTGTTTCTAGGTTTTCACTTGAAAGCTTGTGTTCTTTTTATTGGTTCACTTAGGTGAGATAATATTTAACATTACTGTGCTTCTGGTTATTCTCAGGAGCCAAGGCGAGGCAGCTTATCCTCTTTCTCGCCATCCTCTGTCACCGTAAGATGAGCTGTCTTTGCGTACTGCTTTCGTATGCCATCCCCATGCCTCGTGCCTTTGGTGGCTCTTAACTGCCCCCCACCCAGCTGGCCGTTCTGGAGTTCGCTCAGTGCAGCCCCACGCTCTCTCTCTCTCTCTCTGGCATCCTCTTTTATTCCCATGTTAACTGTTCATTCACTCTCCTCCCTCTCCTCTAAGCATCTGGGGCTCCCACCTTTGCTTATGCTATTCTCATCCTTTCCGTATCTTATCCATCTCTCAAAAGCTATCTGACCCTTCCAGCAAGTTCTCTAACTTTTCTTTTATGGTTATTTAGCTCTTGGGATTTAGCTTTTACGGAATTTAGCTCTTGGGACTTTCCATCTATATTGTAACTGGTTGATATAGTTACAGTTAAAATTCTGACCTTTTCCTCACCTTTGACTTTTCCTGTGGTCCTGTTCTTATTATTTTTTCTAAAATACTTCTCTTCTAATGGATACATTTGTTTATTATTTTTATTGTCTGTCTCCCCTTATTCAAATAAAAGCTCCATGAAGGCAGGTATTTTTTGGGGATGCTTTGGTTCACTTCTCTGTCCATAGCACTTGTACCTGGAACATGGTAAGCACTTAAAAAATATTTGTCAAATGAATAAATAGAAATCATTCAATGAATGTTATTTTAACCTCTCTTCTTCATGTATCTAAAATTTTAAAATATATATATTATACCCTTAAATACATGCTCATTATTATACTTACATGTTAAATTAGTTTGACAAAAATTCCAATATCACTTTAATTGCTTATCCACCAAATTGTTCTTACTTATGTTAACATGGTTTTAAATTGTTAGCTTTTAGTCTCAATAAAACATATGCTATAGCCATAGAAATCTGTGTTGTTTTACATTCACAGTATTGGTTCAGAATGCAGAAGCAAACTCATTCCCACATCTAAATTTGATATTGGATAATTTGTAAGGTTTTCTATAATAACTCCCTGTGAGTAGATTAGGGGAGATTGTCTCTATGTAATAGATTACCAACCCATATGCTATTATCATTCAAATATTTATTTTAAATATCAGAAGCTCTTCCATGAAAAATTGCTATTTGATTACTGTATATATAAGAGCTGGAGATTTATATATAAGAGAATATAATAAGTGATTGCCAGCTCATAGGTTTTAAAAGAATTGTACTGTTGGTATTAAGGAAAATGATTTTATTATTAAAGTTTATCCTTTAAGAACTTGTGAAATATATAATTAAATTGACAAGTGAGAATTAAATTTCTAGACAATGCTGAAAAAAATTGTGTAATATCCCAGAGAAGAAGTAAAAATACAAGGAAGCATGAAAAATGGAGGAACCAGTTCAATGGTATATAAAAATGAGATCAAGTCTGTATCTGAGAGGCAATAGAAGTACTTAGGAAATAGAAATAGCCAAAAAAGGGAAAAGAAAGAAAGAAAGCCAAGGTGATGATGAGGAAGCAGATAGCTTGAACCTGTAATATGATATTATAGCAAGTGAAAGCTAGTGCAGTTCTTTCTTCAGAAGCATTATGTTACAGCCATCTGCACTTGATCTTGGTAGGTTCATGATTCGGAATATCACTTTGATGTTGGTTTTATAACTTGCTAACTGAGATATAGAAAATCATGAAGGTGTGCCTGGCTAGAGGAGCTTTAGAGAGTGAGTTACACCTCTATATAATGGAGAAAAGGAGAGAATTTTAGGATACTAAAGGAAGAGATATATAGTTAATCAGACATGATTTTTTTCATGAGAGAGCTGATTCCATTTTCTTATGATAACCTAAAAAATGCGTTTGTGCCATTTATGTTTGTTATAGTATCCTAATAAGCCATTTAAAGTTCCTAATCAATATCAGCTGAGGTATATGAATTTGGAGCAGGACAGAAATTTTCAGTGTTTTTCAATAAATAAAATCAGCAATGCTGCTGCTGCTGCTGCTGCTAAGTCACTTCAGTTGTGTCCGATTCTGTGTGACCCCATAGACAGCAGCCCACCAGACTCCGCCGTCCCTGGGATTCTCCAGGCAAGAACACTGGAGTGGGTTGCCATTTCCTTCTCCAATGCATGGAAGTGAAAAGGGAAAGTGAAGTCACTCAGTCGTGTCCAACTCTCAGCGACCCCATGGACTGCAGCCCACCAGGCTCCTCCGTCCATGGGATTTTCCAGGCAAGAGTACTGGAGTGGGGTGCCATTGCCTTCTCCGAAAGTCAGCAATAGGGAAGATTATTTCTTCTTTATTGTCCCCCACACCCTCACCCCCCACCAATGTAGACTTATATGTTACTTTTTCTGCTCTTCATTAACGTCTAAATACTTCTTTAAACTAAAGAGGAAAAAATGAGTAGAAATAATGAAAAGCATTAGAGATATGAATGTAAAGGCTTCCTGCTTTTTTTCCTTAAATTCATAGGTGCTTTCCTTCAAAGATGGTTGAATCCTGATTCTGTATCATTATATGTCTCTATAGAATTTTGGATCCATATTTCATATAGTTTCAAGTTAACCAGTTGTTGAAGTCAAAAGGTTAAATTTCCAACTCTTAAAAAAAATGAAATAAAAACTCCCACCGGTGCAGACAAGTGATTTTAAGAAAAGACTTAAGTGTGTAACAGAAAGTATTTATATGAGGAGAATACTTCCCTCTTGTAACAGAATGCTGGATTTTGTGTGTGTGTGAAGTTTCAAGGTATTTTTGAAAAGTAGCATCAAGATCTCTCTAAGGAGCAATGTCAACAATCATCAGTCTTAAAATGAATCTCCCATCATGTTTGTCTTTTCCCCCCAAATTCTATCAACATGATGCCACAATCACTAAGCATTTATTACTGACAAAAATTTTATAAACTAATGAAAATCTCAAGTAGCATTGTACACATCTGGCTTAGTTTTCCTAGATAATGTTAATTTTTCATTTCCACATGGGAACTGTATCTAGTGAGTCACCTAACACATACTTTGATTGTGTTATAAAAATACAAACAAGCTATTAATAGAAGGGCAAGTTTTTCTCCTTAAAGAAGTTGGGTGCCATATAGTTTGTGTGTGTGTGTGTGTGTTTTGCCATATAGTTTTAAAAGAAGTTTTTCTATCTCTGCTGTAAATCACACCTGATGCTTCAAAGATCTGAGATCTCTTATCTTAGATTAAGCTTTTTCTTGGCATAATGTCACCCCTAAGCAGAGTCATACCCAGTAGTATTGCTAATTTTTTTCACTGTCTATTTGAATTATCCATTTTTAAGATACTGAGTTCCTCATTGCCAGAGATCTAGGTGACATATACTTTGTAAAATTAGTATGGTCCTTTCTCAAAAACTAATTTTGTGGCTCCAGCTTGCAGGAATGAACTCACATTAATCACACTCAGATATCAAGCAAATTGCCAATTTATTAATTGAGAGTGAGAAAAATAATTATGAGAAGCACTTAGACACTTAGGTTGATGCCTTCTTGCCTCATGGTTAAATTCACACAAGACGATGTTTTAATAAGTTTACTTTGGGGGAATGGAATTAGAGGAAGGAGATGTAGGTAGAGAACTCCCAGTTTGATTCTATCAGGCTTTTTTAAGTGCACGTGTCTAGCTTCACAACCAGGATTATGTTGCCCTTGGAAACAGACAGGTCCATCATTTGGATCCAGGAATCTTCTTTCCTAGATGGTTCTTAGGTAGGTATTGTTTAAGGTACTTTCTCACTACTTCCATTGCCGACTGGTTTCCCCTTTTATAGATTTACCATACGTTAAAGTGAAATCTTGCAGACGTTGAAACCAGCCTAATATTTTAAAGTGATTTTGCCTGTCTATTCTATAAAGGCATTTCCTTTATTTCCAAGTTCAGAAAGGGAAGAAATACAAATATAAAATCCCATTTTGTATCATCTATATAGTTAAACTGACTGAGACGGTAGTCATAAGCTACATGCAGCTGTTTAAAATTTAATTAGTTAAAATTTAAAAAGCATTCAGTTCCTCAGTCATACATTTCAGAGATTCATTAACCACATGTGACTGCTAGTTGCTGTTATGAACAGTACAGGCAGGATGTTGAACATTTTTATCATTGCAGAAACTTCTACTGGACAATACTAAAGAGACATTTCATTGACAAAATAGTTTGCAATTATCTATTTTAATATAATTCGCTGTCTGATATCTTTATGCATCTTCATTTTTGTTTATTTATTTCAGTATAGCCAAAGTTACTATTCCAATCTTCTCTAGTGAATTTGAAGTCGATCATATACACATGTTCAGCTGGACAGGGATTTTGTTGTTGTTAATAGTTGGTTAAGTATCCAGCACTTAAGTACTCTGTTTATTAAAGAGTGCTTATGAATTTCATTGGCTATTCTCCTTCAGTTAATGAGAGGACTATTTACTTTGAAATCTTAAAAAAAAAAACCCTCATATAGAGCCAAAACATTTTTAAATGTTGTATTATAATTTTGACTGTTTGAAATGGTAGATTTCTTTCTTGTTCAACAGTGTGCTATTTTGATAAATTAGGAAAGCTCATTCAGAAATGCTGACAATGCCAGGAAAATAAAAAGCTGTCCTTTGGAAAATAGCATAACGTTGTAGCCAGGTGCCTGAAAGTCAGTGCATTTTCAAGGGCTGGATATGATTTTATTTTTAACTTGTATGGCTTCCTGTGTGTTTAACAGTGCCTCTTCTCATGAAAATCGTAGAATTTTTAAATATCTGCTTTCACCCCCTGCACACTTGAAAGATTATGTTCAATAAGACTGTTCTTTTGTACGTAGTAGTTTAACGTGGTCAGTGATTTCAAATTTTGGATTTCTTGATCAGTACTATATATATATATATCTGTTGCTGTTCAGTTGCTAAGTTGTGTCCAACTCTTTGCAACCCCATATATAGTTTCTACCTGTGGAATTTTTATGTGCTTGGTAGACTTGTGAAATAACTTCTTGGAGCGTATGTATCTACACTCAAATAAATATTTACTCATTGATATTCTTATATACAATTGTTCTTATCTTTAGAAAAGGTCATTTTTTTATTGAGTACTTTCAAGGTAGTGGTTTCAGTGTACCTGCTGGGAGAAGTACCAAGAGGTCTCCAGGAACAGACCCTGCTCTCAGAGGGCTTACGCTGGAGTAATCAAATATATACAAAAGTCCATGTAAAAGAATAGCTACAGTATGGACGATTGGGACTGTTTCCCAGAAGGGATGGAATGAGAGGAAGTCTTTCAGAATAAACAGAATTTGGAAATATAGTGATGTTCATTCCAGACTAAGGCTAAGGAGATCTTACTATTACTAATTCTGTATGCAAAAGTCTTTCTAGTAGGCTTAGTTAACGATGAGTTATGATGTTAGCCTCTTGTAGACAAAACCTGGTATAAGGCCTGGTCTAATATTTGTCATAGTTGAAGATGAATTTCTGAAAGAAAGGTGTGTTTGATGTGAGAAATCTATAAATTCACTTATTAGATTTTTTAGTTACACTTTTACACATGATTAGCTATAGTAATATTTTTTAAAGTAAATGTAAAAGATACATATATACACACAATAGTCTCTATATATAAAAAATGAAAATGGTCTCTATATATAGAATATTAATCTTTGCTTCCATTGAAAATAGTTCTTTTAAAAAAGTTAAATAAGTAAAGACCTCATTTACTTTCATCAATATTATTGATGTCTTACCAGAGCCCTATTAAATTTGCCCTATGGTATGGTCTCCAAATTATGTTCTACAAAACACATGAATTAAAAAAAAAAAACTGACGTTTCATAGAACTTATAAAGTATCACACATGATTGGAAAACAGTTATGCCATATAGGAGAAATTTTTTGTTCCTCTTTTTTCATTTACAGAACTATACCTTATATACCTGTTCCTTTCCTAGAGATTTTCTTATACCTCTATTTGCAAGGATAAATTAGATCTTGGTCTATGGTTAGCTTGACTTAGTATTCTAAGCTCTTTCCAAAAGCTATTTAAGGACATATCTATATCCATGAATTCAGCTGAATTATATTCAGTCGGGTGATGAAGAAAAGTATAAGACACAGTTTCTTTAATTTAAGAGACTTAATGTAATGGAGGAAATGAGACAAGCAGAAGTAAAATACTAGGAGAAAAACAAGAAAAAATCTGGTCAGGTGCTTAAATGTGTGGTACCATTAGTTCAGGAAGGGAGAGCAAGACCAGAGGGAAGCGATCAGGAAAGGGTTCCTGGAGGATGTTCAATGTAAGATCTTGAAAATCAAGGACAGCCCAAACAGAGAAGGTCAGCCTGAGAGTGGCTGTGGCCTGCAAGGGCAGGGGCCGGGCCTGGTATGCTTGCTGTTCTCTTTCTTTATGTAGATGTAATGGTAAATTTGGACTTCTCTGGTAGCTCCACTGGTAAAGAATCTGCCTGCAATGCAGGAAATCCCGGTTCCATTCCTGGGCCGGGAAGATCCCCTGGAGAAGGGATAGGCTACCCACTCCAGTATTCTTGGGCTTCCCTGTTGGCTCAGACGGTAAAGAATTCACCTGCAGTGAGGGAGACCTGAGTTCATTCTCTGGGTTGGGAAGATCCCCTGGAGAAGGGCATGGCAACCCACTCCAGTATTCTTGCCTGGAGAATCCCCATGGACAGAGGAGCCTGTGTAGTCCATGGGGTCACCAAGAGTCAGACATGACTGAGCAACTATGCACAGCAATGGCAAATACAGTGCCTTGTACATAGTAGGTGATCAATATGTAATGAATAGGGACTTCCCTGGTGGTCCAGAGGTGAAGACTTCTTGCAATGCTGGGGGTGGGAGTTCAATCCCTGGGCAGGAAGCTAAGATTCCACATGCCACAATATCAAAAAATCAAAACATAAAAAACAGACGAAATACTATAACAAATTCAATAAAGACTTTTAAAATGGTCCACATCAAAAAAAAAAATCTTAAAAAGTATGTAATGAGTAAATAAATGAATGGGCAGTTGTAAGCAAGATAAAGTAAAAAGATGTTTGCTGGACTAAGCCAGTTCTTGTTGGTGACTGCCGGAAATTATGTGAGACAGGTTCATGAAGAGCCTTGAACGGGAAGCAAAACTTGAACTTGATACCTGGTGAGACATGACTGAGGCATCTTCTAGGAGTGTACCCCGCTGGAAGTGGTGTCTTACGAGCAGAGGCCTGGCAGCAGTGTGCTTGTCGGTGAGCTTGTATATGAAAGACTGAGATATACCAGTCTCAGTATAAACCAAGAGTGATGAATGTCCTGGCTAGAGCCTTTGAATTTTCTGACAGAGAAAGAGCGACAAACACAAAACAAAAAGGAAAAATTTTCTTAGCCATTTATTGAATTACTTAGACAACTAATATTAATGAAGTGCCTACTATATGAAGGCCCTGACACAGGAACCTCATCACCAAGCTTGGAACCCAGGATTCCTACTCCCAGGCACTGTTAAAGGGATTCAGTAAGACCAAGTCTCTGAGACGCTTAGCAGGGTGTCTGGCACATTAGCAAGAATTATAAGTGGTAGCTGCTATGGTTATTGTATTATCCAGCTAATTTTAGACACCCTGACCCTCCTTGTCCCTATGGCCAAAACCCTCTACTATAATCCTGTATTGAGACTTTTTATCTAGTCTCTGATATTTGCCTGAACCCATGGTCCTTTAAAAACATTAACAACATTTTAAAATTAGAGACTCTGAAACTTGTGAAAGGCAGATCAGATAATATTAATGAATGGTGAGGACCCATCTCTCCGCTTCAGCAGTTGTTAACTCACTGTTTTCCTGGTCCAGTTTTGCATGAAAGAGTTTGGGATATCTTTATGGCAGAAAGACCAGGAAGCACAAGGAACATAGGCAGGGGACTCAGAGATTTTAGGATTAAAGCTGTGGTGTTGTGAAGAAAAACAGGGAATTTAAGCAAGGGAATAATTTTGAGTGAGATGATTAAGTTTGGACTGGTACCTGTTAGTTACATGGTAGTATTGGGACATCCAAAGCCCAGGGTCCAGGGATGGCCTTTGATATGGGTGGAATCTCCTTTCCCTTTGTGAATGCACAATACATGGATCTTAAACTCATAAAGATTCTTTGGGGTTGGCCGTTAATTCCCTTTCCTCTTTTTTTTTTTTAAGACTTCTGAGCTCATCCTTTCTGTATTCCAGTCTCCACCTCTCTTCTGCCACTCCCATATGTTTTTGGTACATTTTTTAAATCTTACTTTTCTACTAATTGTATTTGTTTGAGTTCATTGGGTTATAGTTTATTTTTTTCTTAGAAATGATTTGGCCCATCTGACAGTACTTTGAGTCAGTGATGATTAGGTAATGAATAAATATTCAAATGGGATGGATAATAGCTTCAATTTTGATTTTATAGTGATTTCAGTTCACTTCTTTCAAAGTGTAAAGCAGTATCACAGCCAAAGTTCCATTCATCAAAGGGAGACATAAAGAGATGTCACTGATTCCTGAAATTAAATAATACAAAATTAATAAATTTAATATATAAATTAGTGTCTTTAATTCTTTTTTTAAGAAGTACTCAGCTTTCAAAATATCTATTCCTATTTCACTTTGAAAATAGTGTAAACAATTTAGCTCATAGACCAAAACAGAGATCCTATTATTCTTTTTGATACATAGATGTCAAGACATTAATGCTAATTTGGGTTATGCGTATTCATTGAGAGTAAAAATCAGGCTCATTTTTGCACCTGATTTAAGCCTGCAGCAGACATTCATATTCAAATTAGGAATTGAGAGATGCGTATAGAAAGTGGAGATATATATGTCTAGGACCTACTTCAGCTTTATAACAGGCTCATAATTATTAGCAATGGGATCCAGGCTGTTAACACTGGACACTGTTAGAATGTTCCGTGATAATTTATAGGGTTGATTACTCTAGCGTCAAGTGGAACCTTAGGAAGAAGAGCAGCAAATGGTAAATCTTTGTGGTGGTCCCTGGAGTAGCATTTCAGTTTGAGACTCTGAGTTATGTGGGTCTCAACCTCTTTTCCTCCACTGGCCTTTCCTGTGGCTCATCGGCAGCACTGTCATCTGTTCAGATCATGCCTGGTCGGAAATCACTGGTCCCCAGGGAGGAGAGAGTGGGGTGAGCCCTGTTATAAGCACACTCGCTGCAAACCTTTCCCCTTGCTGTCAAGGTGACAAATGTTTGTCCTTAAGGGAACACCGGAGGTTAAATCACCAGTGTTTCTCTCACTTATCTTCTTTCCTGTACTACCCAAGCTCTTAGCCAAATTTATAGCTGAAAGAATCTCAGAAAATTAGGCTCCTCATAACCTTTATGCACCTTGTTCAGAGATATGTTTTCTGCAGGCTCAAAGTACTGACTACATTATGCACTGGGGGCTTAGTAATTAGTTTCTTAAAAGTTGTTATATAAGTACATTTTCATTTCAGAGCTTATTCAGAAGGAAATAGAGACACAGACATAGAGAACAACCATATGGACACCAAGGAGGGAAAGGGGAGATAGAAAGAATTGGGAGATGGGATTGATATATGTACCCTATTGACACCATGTATAAAATAGATAACTAATGAGAGCCTGCTCTCTAGCACAGGAAGCTCTGCTTAATGTTCTGTGGTGACCTAATTGGGAAGGAAATCCAACAAGGAGGGAATATGTGTATACATATAGCTGATGCAAACCAGTCCATCCTAAAGGAAATAAGTCCTGAATATTCACTGGAAGGACTGATGCTGAAGCTGAAACCCCAGTACTGTGGCCACCTGATGCGAAGAATTGACTCATTGGAAAAGACCCTGATGCTGAGAAAGACTGAAGGCAGGAGGAAAAGGGGACAACAGAGGATGAGATGGTTGGATCTTACCTCATGGAGCTTACCTTTCTAGTGAGGGCATATGACAACTAAAATGTATAGATTTGTGACTAAACATGTATATTTCATATAATTATTATATATTAGTTTGTATTGTGTATTTTAGTTGTAAATCTATGTATTTTACTTATATGTCATGTGGAGGAAATGGAGAAAAGTAAAGCAGGAAGGGAGAAAGACAAGCAACTAGAGAGATTGCAGTTTTTTTAAAGGTGATAAGTGACAGTCTCATTTAGAATGTTTAAACAGAAACTTGAAGCAGGTGGGGGAGGAAGCTATGAGGATATTTTGGGAAATAGTGTCTATATAAAGAGAATGTCCCCTGGGGGAGGGCCTGGCAACCCACTCCAGTATACTTGCCTAGAGAATCCCATGGACAGAGGAACCTGGTGGGCTACAATCCATAGGGTTGCAAAGTCTCAGACATGACTGAAGTGATGTAGCATGCACTCGTGCACAAAGAGAATGCACGCAAAGTGCAAAGGGCCAGACAGGAAAAGAGCCAGGAAAGGGAGGGCAATAGAGATAAGTTCAGATATGTAAAAGGGGCCAGAGTATATGGTTAGGGCCTTTGTGGGCCATTGAAAGGTTTTTGAGTTTAAATCTAAATGAGACGGTGTATTAGTTAATTTGAGCTGCCATAACAAAATGCAATGGATGCAAGTGTATCTACCTTGGGTAGTGTTGTGCAGGTTACATGAAATATTCTTCGTAAAAGGTTTAATAGAGTGTCAGACACATTGATAAGTGACAAAAACTAGCTGTTATTACTTTCATCAGAAAAGTCCATTGGTTTGTCCAAACTTAGCTAGCCGGCACTGAGAAGAAACTCAGCTAGGACCTGTCCCTATTATTTTGCATGCAGTCTACTTTCCATTATATCACGAAGCTGAAGGAGTTTCATTTTATTTTATTTTTTTTAAAAGAAAAACCCAGAGTAGTCATGGCTATTTATTATCAACTATGAGCATAAAAGGAATATGAGTGAATTGAATTGTCCAAAATAAAAGGTTTCATTAATATTCAGGGAAAAGTGTTTGAAAATCTGCTGATATATTTTTTAACTACTAACCAGAGGATAGTCCAAGTTATAGAAGGCAGTAAAAGTTTCTTTCTTTTAAAATACTCTATAATTTGAACTTTGTAATATTGCATCCTGATACACATTCCTTCCTTTTAATAGGATTTCCTCAATATCTGTTTTTTCATAAAGTTTAGCTTTATTTCCCTGAAGTAGTCCTAAAGTTTGAATATCCTTTGAATTATTAAATGATTCTTTCTCTGGAAGTTGTTTAATTTCTTTCTATTGTTTTCTCAACTATTCACTATTTACTGGGAATGAAAATACTGATTCTAGAACTGTTAAATGAAGACTTTAAGGAGATACCTTCTCCCCTGGAGAGAAGTTCAAATGGTCCTTCAGGATCCCTTTCCATTCAGTGTGGTAGGAAAATTTTAAATTCATTTCTTTAAAAAAATTTTACATAGTATTAACTGTATGCCTAGGACTAAGACAGATATTAGGAATATAGTGGTAAAGTAGTCAGGCATAGTCCTTGTAGATGAAGTTTACATTCAAGTCAGGAAAAGAACAATAGATGAAATAATCACATTCTAATGTTAGTTATGAAGGAAAATAGCAGAATGATGATAAAGCGGAAAATGTTCCCTTTTAGTCCAGTTCTTTCCTCAACTACTCCCCATTTTTCCTCTTCTCCTAAGACAATTTCTTTATGAGAGAACCTCGTTCTTTTAAGTTTTTTACTTAAACCATCCAGATGAAGTTGTTTAATGCAGGACAAATAATGTGGATAGCTGACAAAAGATAGTCAAATTTGACTGATATTGATATAGACAAAACTAACCTAGGTCACCTTATGCATGCTAAACTAAAGAGGATCATTTTCTGAGCAGAAATTGAAGTATAATTGCTTTGAAATGTTGTGTTAGTTTCAGCTGTACAACAGAGTGAATCTGCTATATAATTAGTACTTGCCCATCCCAGCCTGTTAGGTCATCACAGAGCACCTAGCTATGCTAGACAGGTCATCACAGAGCACCTAGCTGTGCTAGACAGCAGCTTCCCACTATCTAGCTATTTTACACAAGAGTATCATTTTAATAACAGCACAATAATAAGTTTAGAAGAAATATGTTACAAAGGACTTTATCAGTCATTGCATTTAATTTTTTTTTTTTACTTTCCTCTGCCCCTAAAACAGATACTCATTGCAGAGAAATAGTGATGCTGTTATTTTTGCTGTATAAAATTAATGTTTAAAGATGTGTACAATAAGGAATGATGATTAGTAACTTGTTTTTAAATTATTTTTGGAAAAGATAAAGGAAAATGCCTTTCAGAAGATCATGTGAGTTCCTCCCATCTCTTTTAGGCCAAGTAATTATATTCTATCATGCTCTTTTTTTTTTTTTTTGGTAGAGGGACAGAGTGAAGATAAAAGACAGCCATAGAGATAACAGCCTACTTCACAGCTGACTGAAGCAGGTGTTAGAAATGCAGATGAAGCGTGTTGACTAAAGACTATACAAATTTGAAGTGAAAATGCCGCTGGTCTGCATGCAGCGTTCTGCACATATGAAGTTTCAGGCAGTTCAATTATTCATTGTATTGTGTGAACTAGTTCAGGAGTTAGGGAAAAGGTGCCTTTTACATTTAAACTGTTGCTTCCCCTTCTTCCTTTTATCTGCACTTGACAAGCAAAATGAACTTCATTTTGTAAGTTTTATTCCTGCAAGTGAATGACTTACATTTCTGTATGGAAAGAAAAAAAAAATCTTAGAACAGATAACTCACAGGTTTAAGGGACACTATGAAACAACAGAAACTGGCAATTGTTTTTCTTTTTCATGTTTGTTATAATCAAAGCGACTAAAGACAAATAAATGTGAAAGTGGCTTTTGAATTGTCATTACCGTCAACTTCACCATGAAATATTTCTTAAATGCCTGCATGTGTATCCCTTATTCCTTCCTGGATAAGAAGGTTTCAGAAAAATAAACCATTTATTCTCTAATCTTATAATGAAGGGTCTTGATTTTTAAAAGGTAGAGTTGAGATATTTTTAAGCATTTACTACATAATTTTAAGCAGACTTACATTTTGGGGGAAATTCCACAATTCATGGAGTTATTTCTACCCTCATTTTGGTTCATTTTGTTTTTTG
The DNA here is from genome assembly GCF_014754425.2 of Oryx dammah. Classification (NCBI taxonomy): domain Eukaryota; kingdom Metazoa; phylum Chordata; class Mammalia; order Artiodactyla; family Bovidae; genus Oryx; species Oryx dammah. The sequence continues at coordinate 11,859,390 of NW_024070196.1, forward strand.
GTCTCAGGGGTTGGTTGACCTTGCTACAGAGTACTGCACTTGTACTAGACTGATACTGGTGTAAAAACACCCACTTTTTGTGAACTCAGAGCACTTCAGGACACCCAAAGAGGTTTTATTATGTTTGTGTTTTCCTGTTTGTGTTTTCCTCCTCGACATAAGCAGGAAAACATAAACGCCTCATTTTAAAGGTGAAGAAGCTCAGAACAAGAGATGTCCTTCTCTTTCTTCTTTCCTTCTTCCCTTCCTTCCTTCCTTCCTCTGTTGAGACTCAACATTTCAGAACTGCTGAAATTTTGACTCTGCCTGTACAAATGTATAGGGTTAAGATATCAGTTTTTTGGCTCCAAACACAAAAGGCTTCAGCATTACATGCTTTGTGACCCCTTGGTAGCAAGTTGGCTGCTGCAGCTTCAGGCACCATGCCTTTGTTCAAGGCGGAACGGAAGGGGAAAGACACTGCTGGGAAGCTTTCTTCTCATTTCTGCCCTTTGTAAGAAGAAACATTCCCAAGAGGTTCTCAGCAGACTTGCTCTAATATTTCATTGGCCTGATCTCAATCACAGGGTTACTGCTCGCTGTACGGGAAGGAGACAAGTAGGGTATCAAAGGGAACAGAGTTTGGCTTAGACCTATGCCTCTTGACCCCTTCCCTTCATGACACACATAAGAAATGTGACATCCTAGGGGCAAAAAGAGTGTTCCTGCTGCTCTAGGTCCTGCCTTTCTGCCCTGAGAGTTGAGTCAGAGGATGAATATCTTCTCTATCTATGGGACATTTAAGACTCATATTGGTGGGACTTCCCTGGTGGTCCAGTGGCTAAGATTCCATGCTATCAGCGCAGGGAGTCTGGGTTCAATCCCTGGCCAGGGAACTGGATCTGACATGCTGCAGCTAAGAGTTCTCATGCTACAACTGAAGATCCTGCATGCTGCAATCAAGACCCAAGATCCCACGTTGCCGCAAAGTATTTATTTGATCTTGGAATGTGTTGTGTTTGGATTTGAATAAATGTTTATCTGTTACTCTTGGAAGTTACCACCACCACCCCCGCCCCCACCGCCTCCCATCCCTTTAATAGTGAAACTTGTATATGCTGTGAAAGAGACTTGGAACTAGAAGGTTGACTTATTTTTTTCAGGCATACTTTCAGCCTCACTTGTGATAATATGACTTCTGCATACATTGAGTTATCCTGGCAGTTTGTAAAGAATCACCAAAGTGAACCACGTTTATACATGAGAGACCAGAGCTGCATTTTAGGAAGGACCCTAGGAACCAGGCACTAAGCAGATCAGTGGCCATTGGCTGCTTATGTGTCAAACTGCAAAGGCTGCTCTGTCAAATTATTAGGTCTCCTGTGTAGTCACTCGGGATCTCCTTGGAAGTTATCTGTAGCTGAGAGTAGAGATCAAGTAGAAGCTGCATCAATAGTGAGTTATAGAGGCCGACAAGGCTTTATTCTGCAAAGCACTAATGAAGAGTTTATGGATAAGGTGAAACCTACAGTGAGGCTCTAATGCTTCTATGCTGCAAAAAAAAAATAGATGGAGTGCCTAAGGTAGAAACTGATTGGTTTGTATATTAGGTATTTAGTGATAGTCCGGCAAACCAAATTTCCTCTAGAGAAAGAATTTTTTAGCCTGGAGACTTGGAGTCCTAGTATGTTCTGAAAATTTATACTCAAAATGTATTCTGTAATTGTATATGGGTTTTTCTAGAGAGAAAGGTCATAGCTTTCATCTAATTTTCAAAGATTAAAAACAGAGAATCTGTTGAATGCTTAAATAGCCCAGACTTGAAGCAGTTTTCCAGGTCTCACTAGAGTTATTTTAAGAGAACTGCAACTTCTAATTGTTCTACGACCTGATAATCTGAGCAGTAATTTCTCTTTGATGTATATGGTGCTTTATAGTACGTGCGGTAGATGGCATAAGTAGTTTTATGGTAAAGATATGTTTTTTTGTAAAATATCCATCAGTTCAGAGTTCACAAAATTCAGTTTTTTCTGTTGAGGAAAACAAAATGTGTTGTATGAAATGACCAAAATTAGGCAATGTTTTTGTATGCGATGTTGTAAAGAAGCCATAAAACTCTTTTACCTTCAACATTATGTAGTGTTAAGAGTAAACTAGTTATAATAGTCAAATGCTTAATTATTTATTAGTCCTTCCAAAATTTGAATACCCAAGGTATTTTGATATTTACCTACTTAGACTTTTGAGGTGAGGTGAAAGTTCTCAGTCATGTCTGACTCTTTGTGAGCCCATGGACTATACAGTCCATGAAATTCTCCAGGCCAGAATACTGGAGTGGGTAGCCTTTCCCTTCTCCAGGGGATCTTCCCAACCCAGGGATTGAACCCAGGTCTCCCACATTGCAGGTGGATTCTTTACCAGCTGAGCCACAAGGGAAGCCCACCTTTAATCGTGGCAAAATAGCGATAGATGATAAATTTTAAAAAAACCTCTTTTTCTCTATTATAAAATAATTCTTAGTTCTTCATTGCCTTCAAAGTTACTCCTACCCTTTTAGATGTGTGTGTTTAAGTAATTTCCCCCCTGTGGATGAAGCTGACAGCATTTTCCAAATTGATTTTCAATCTGTAATATTCCAACCATACCTCAAACCTCATTAAAGCTCTTTTCATCATTTCTCTGGCTCCATTAGTTATGGCAGCATCTCAAAATTTAGTTTTCTCTGTAAATTTCATTATTGTGGTTACCAATTCATTATAAAATGATCAGAGGAGTAGGAGGAAGGGAAGAGGAATTGACATATGAGGACAAAGTGAAAGATTAGGACTCTTTGGCCTGCAAAGTAGAAATCTATCAAATCCTGAATGGCACGGGTAAGGAGAAATTGGACCAAGATGCTAGATCTGGAAATGGGAAGATGGAAGGAAATTCTTGAAACTCTCTTGAAATATAAGAAGTCGAGCTACCTAACAGGGACAGAAAAGTAATTTTTAAAAGCTTGGGGTGAATTTATTTTCAAGCAAAAGAAAAGATGTAGCAGGTCTTCCTGTACACTCTGAACATATCCTAAGTAATTGTAAATGTTGGTGTGCTAAACAAGCCTCCTTTTTTTATTATTATTATGTTCTCTGGGACATCCTATAGAAACAGAATTTTATGCTGATTAGGCAAGATGAAGTCAAGTCTGACTTAGAAAGAAAGATGAGGTCATATGCTATCTTCATATGAGTCTGGCAAGCAAGATTGGTAATAACCAATACCACTGCAAGCACATCACTGAAGACTTCTTCGTCAGTTTATTCTCACAGTGATATGTCAGTGAATTCATCCTCTGTAAAAAAAAAAAAAGTGCTTTCAGTATCAATTTGTTCATTGGAACTACCAGGCAAAATATACTCAAGGATGTTTTTATTTTATGTGTAAAGAATTCTTGCAGATAAAGAAGAAACAAATACATATACCAGGAGGAAAATGAGCAAAGATCTTTAATGGTCACTCACAGAGGAACCATCATGGATGAGCAATAAACCTAGGAGATGTATGTACAACCATACTGCCAATCAGTGCAAATGAAAATGTTTTCCATCTATAAAATTAGGAAAGTTGAACAAGATTGACAAGACCTATTATTGGTTAGACTGGAAAGACTTAGCAATACACACTCTTGGTAGGTGTGTATGTAGACACAGTCTTTTTAGATGGTAATTTTACAGTGTGAAGCAAAATTGAAAACACTTAAAAATAATAACAGAAACACTTAAAAATAATAACAACAGGGCCTTCCCTGGTAGTCCAGTGGAAGGAATCCACCTTGCAATGCGAGCGATCCAGGTTCAATATCTGTTCAGGGAGCTAAGATCCCACATACTGCAGAGCAATTAAGCTCATGTGTCTCAACTACTGAGCTCACACCACAGCTGGAGAGTCCATGCACAGCCACAGAGATCCCACATGATGCAATAAAGATTCCACAAGCCACAACTAAGATCTGACACAGCCAAGTAAATAAATCGACCTGTACGTATTTATTATTGTTGTATACAGTAATACCAGCTATCAAAGCTGCCCTGGACTTGGAGCTATTGCTAAACATTTAGTAGGTATTATGTTTGTATTATATTTGTCCTAACAGTAGCTGTTATTACTCCTATATTATAAATGAGGAAGTGAAGTTGCTCAGTCGTGTCCGACTCTTTGCAACCCCATGGATTGTAGCCCACCAGGCTCCTCGGTCCGTGGGATTTTCCAGGCATGAATACTGGAGTGGGTTGCCATTTCCTGACCCAGGGATCGAACCTGGGTCTCCTGCATTGTAGGCAGACGCTTTACCGTCTGAGCTACCAGGGGGTTAGGCAAGATTTGAACTTACATCTTTCTAACTTCAGATTCCACAATGATAAACCATTTTGTTGTTCGGACTACTCTTGGTAGAACTGGTCAGTTCCAGTTCTCAGAAATTCTATCAAAAGGACAGTCATCAATGCCAAAGTTGTACATGTAAGAATGTTACAGACCTTCATATTTAGGTACTAAGTACTTCCTGGTGGCTCAGTGGTAAAGAATCTGCCTGCCAGTGCAGGAGATGCGGGTTCAGTCCCTGACCCAGCAAGATCCCCTGGAGAAGGAACTAGCAACCCGCTCCAGTATTCTTGCCTGGGGAATCCCCTGGACAGAAGAGCTTGGCAGGCTACAGTCCATGGAGTGGCAAAAGAGTCGGACACAACTTAGAGACAAAACAACAACAAATCCGTGCACCTACATGAAATGTAGTTTGGGCATATTCAAGGAAGTAAGCTAGAACTGAGACCATTATATAAATCTGGGAACC